>NW_026890120.1:0-21765 GCF_033153115.1 Saccostrea echinata
TTCCTTTTCACATCTTGTAAAACAATTCTTTATAAAGATTTTAGTACCAAAAAATACATAGCCATCCAGCAAGGCACGCAAGTTTGTCTCGCTCGAAGTCGAGCAGGTGCTTGAAAATCAAGTCCAGGACCTAATCACTCCCCACTCAAATACAGTACATAGAAAATTCAGCACGCCCTAAATTTTAATGAATCTAGTCAATATAGGAAGTTTACATATTGTTTTTCATCTCATAAAAAAATTCAGCTCCAGTCTCGTGTTAAAATGCCCGAATCGGGAGGGAAGATTCAGGAATTATTTTGCGTCAGCCATGATTTGACGTGAACCTCAGGTGAAATACTGTTACGACACCTGCAATAAGAGTGAAAATTTTTGCTTGCCAGTATAATGCTATTTTCCCGATCTGTAATGAATATTCAATGTAATAAAGCAAGTTTCATAAAAATCCGTCTCAAGGTAGGAAAAATATTGGCGACACTCGGTGACAGGGGTGTTCGCGGTGAACACGGATTTCTAAAAATATGGCAAAAGTTGAACTGTATGTAATGATCTTGCGCGTTGAACTTTTGTTGTTTTTTCGTCTCAGATTTTTAATTAATGCATACTGATTCACATAAGGATTAAAAATTATTTAAAATATGTTTGCTTTTTATAACAGGGCGAAAGAAGTAGTCTTTGTCATAAGGAAGGGGGGTGGGGTTAAAAAGAGCATTGAAATAATACATATTATTGAAATATCATGGCGTTTTCTGCTTAATTACGATTGTTTTGCCTAAATAATTCTTTTTACGAACTAGATTTCTTTATCTGTTACCGCTGTGTTCCAAATCAACGGATATTTACACATATTCAGAATTTTTATTTTGCTCCGGGTTTAGTCTAAATTCTTTAAATTGATAGATTTTGAAATTGTTTATGAGTAAATAATGTTAACGAGTGTGATGGCAAGGTATTTGTTAAAGTGTCCTCTAATTTTCATGCATTTCTCTCAACCCGATACATCAAAATCAGGCCCTTGTGTGGTCAAGATAAATTATTTTAGAGGAAATCTGGACTAATTTTCTATGCTCCATTAAACGCGAACGAACAGCAATGACGGTCAAAAAATGCCATTATTTCTCATTTTCCGTCTAAACTCACGAAATTAAACCTTAAATTATAGACTACAATATTTCGAAGTATAAAATCTGCTTTTACTGCAGGTTGCACAACAGTATTAAATTTTGCTATATATTCTTACCAAAAATGCGCAACTTTGAGTAGGTGGTATTAATTGAAAACAAACTTTTGAGAAGTTTCCTTTTCACATCTTGTAAAACAATTCTTTATAAAGATTTTAGTACCAAAAAATACATAGCCATCCAGCAAGGCACGCAAGTTTGTCTCGCTCGAAGTCGAGCAGGTGCTTGAAAATCAAGTCCAGGACCTAATCACTCCCCACTCAAATACAGTACATAGAAAATTCAGCACGCCCTAAATTTTAATGAATCTAGTCAATATAGGAAGTTTACATATTGTTTTTCATCTCATAAAAAAATTCAGCTCCAGTCTCGTGTTAAAATGCCCGAATCGGGAGGGAAGATTCAGGAATTATTTTGCGTCAGCCATGATTTGACGTGAACCTCAGGTGAAATACTGTTACGACACCTGCAATAAGAGTGAAAATTTTTGCTTGCCAGTATAATGCTATTTTCCCGATCTGTAATGAATATTCAATGTAATAAAGCAAGTTTCATAAAAATCCGTCTCAAGGTAGGAAAAATATTGGCGACACTCGGTGACAGGGGTGTTCGCGGTGAACACGGATTTCTAAAAATATGGCAAAAGTTGAACTGTATGTAATGATCTTGCGCGTTGAACTTTTGTTGTTTTTTCGTCTCAGATTTTTAATTAATGCATACTGATTCACATAAGGATTAAAAATTATTTAAAATATGTTTGCTTTTTATAACAGGGCGAAAGAAGTAGTCTTTGTCATAAGGAAGGGGGGTGGGGTTAAAAAGAGCATTGAAATAATACATATTATTGAAATATCATGGCGTTTTCTGCTTAATTACGATTGTTTTGCCTAAATAATTCTTTTTACGAACTAGATTTCTTTATCTGTTACCGCTGTGTTCCAAATCAACGGATATTTACACATATTCAGAATTTTTATTTTGCTCCGGGTTTAGTCTAAATTCTTTAAATTGATAGATTTTGAAATTGTTTATGAGTAAATAATGTTAACGAGTGTGATGGCAAGGTATTTGTTAAAGTGTCCTCTAATTTTCATGCATTTCTCTCAACCCGATACATCAAAATCAGGCCCTTGTGTGGTCAAGATAAATTATTTTAGAGGAAATCTGGACTAATTTTCTATGCTCCATTAAACGCGAACGAACAGCAATGACGGTCAAAAAATGCCATTATTTCTCATTTTCCGTCTAAACTCACGAAATTAAACCTTAAATTATAGACTACAATATTTCGAAGTATAAAATCTGCTTTTACTGCAATAAGAGTGAAAATTTTTGCTTGCCAGTATAATGCTATTTTCCCGATCTGTAATGAATATTCAATGTAATAAAGCAAGTTTCATAAAAATCCGTCTCAAGGTAGGAAAAATATTGGCGACACTCGGTGACAGGGGTGTTCGCGGTGAACACGGATTTCTAAAAATATGGCAAAAGTTGAACTGTATGTAATGATCTTGCGCGTTGAACTTTTGTTGTTTTTTCGTCTCAGATTTTTAATTAATGCATACTGATTCACATAAGGATTAAAAATTATTTAAAATATGTTTGCTTTTTATAACAGGGCGAAAGAAGTAGTCTTTGTCATAAGGAAGGGGGGTGGGGTTAAAAAGAGCATTGAAATAATACATATTATTGAAATATCATGGCGTTTTCTGCTTAATTACGATTGTTTTGCCTAAATAATTCTTTTTACGAACTAGATTTCTTTATCTGTTACCGCTGTGTTCCAAATCAACGGATATTTACACATATTCAGAATTTTTATTTTGCTCCGGGTTTAGTCTAAATTCTTTAAATTGATAGATTTTGAAATTGTTTATGAGTAAATAATGTTAACGAGTGTGATGGCAAGGTATTTGTTAAAGTGTCCTCTAATTTTCATGCATTTCTCTCAACCCGATACATCAAAATCAGGCCCTTGTGTGGTCAAGATAAATTATTTTAGAGGAAATCTGGACTAATTTTCTATGCTCCATTAAACGCGAACGAACAGCAATGACGGTCAAAAAATGCCATTATTTCTCATTTTCCGTCTAAACTCACGAAATTAAACCTTAAATTATAGACTACAATATTTCGAAGTATAAAATCTGCTTTTACTGCAGGTTGCACAACAGTATTAAATTTTGCTATATATTCTTACCAAAAATGCGCAACTTTGAGTAGGTGGTATTAATTGAAAACAAACTTTTGAGAAGTTTCCTTTTCACATCTTGTAAAACAATTCTTTATAAAGATTTTAGTACCAAAAAATACATAGCCATCCAGCAAGGCACGCAAGTTTGTCTCGCTCGAAGTCGAGCAGGTGCTTGAAAATCAAGTCCAGGACCTAATCACTCCCCACTCAAATACAGTACATAGAAAATTCAGCACGCCCTAAATTTTAATGAATCTAGTCAATATAGGAAGTTTACATATTGTTTTTCATCTCATAAAAAAATTCAGCTCCAGTCTCGTGTTAAAATGCCCGAATCGGGAGGGAAGATTCAGGAATTATTTTGCGTCAGCCATGATTTGACGTGAACCTCAGGTGAAATACTGTTACGACACCTGCAATAAGAGTGAAAATTTTTGCTTGCCAGTATAATGCTATTTTCCCGATCTGTAATGAATATTCAATGTAATAAAGCAAGTTTCATAAAAATCCGTCTCAAGGTAGGAAAAATATTGGCGACACTCGGTGACAGGGGTGTTCGCGGTGAACACGGATTTCTAAAAATATGGCAAAAGTTGAACTGTATGTAATGATCTTGCGCGTTGAACTTTTGTTGTTTTTTCGTCTCAGATTTTTAATTAATGCATACTGATTCACATAAGGATTAAAAATTATTTAAAATATGTTTGCTTTTTATAACAGGGCGAAAGAAGTAGTCTTTGTCATAAGGAAGGGGGGTGGGGTTAAAAAGAGCATTGAAATAATACATATTATTGAAATATCATGGCGTTTTCTGCTTAATTACGATTGTTTTGCCTAAATAATTCTTTTTACGAACTAGATTTCTTTATCTGTTACCGCTGTGTTCCAAATCAACGGATATTTACACATATTCAGAATTTTTATTTTGCTCCGGGTTTAGTCTAAATTCTTTAAATTGATAGATTTTGAAATTGTTTATGAGTAAATAATGTTAACGAGTGTGATGGCAAGGTATTTGTTAAAGTGTCCTCTAATTTTCATGCATTTCTCTCAACCCGATACATCAAAATCAGGCCCTTGTGTGGTCAAGATAAATTATTTTAGAGGAAATCTGGACTAATTTTCTATGCTCCATTAAACGCGAACGAACAGCAATGACGGTCAAAAAATGCCATTATTTCTCATTTTCCGTCTAAACTCACGAAATTAAACCTTAAATTATAGACTACAATATTTCGAAGTATAAAATCTGCTTTTACTGCAGGTTGCACAACAGTATTAAATTTTGCTATATATTCTTACCAAAAATGCGCAACTTTGAGTAGGTGGTATTAATTGAAAACAAACTTTTGAGAAGTTTCCTTTTCACATCTTGTAAAACAATTCTTTATAAAGATTTTAGTACCAAAAAATACATAGCCATCCAGCAAGGCACGCAAGTTTGTCTCGCTCGAAGTCGAGCAGGTGCTTGAAAATCAAGTCCAGGACCTAATCACTCCCCACTCAAATACAGTACATAGAAAATTCAGCACGCCCTAAATTTTAATGAATCTAGTCAATATAGGAAGTTTACATATTGTTTTTCATCTCATAAAAAAATTCAGCTCCAGTCTCGTGTTAAAATGCCCGAATCGGGAGGGAAGATTCAGGAATTATTTTGCGTCAGCCATGATTTGACGTGAACCTCAGGTGAAATACTGTTACGACACCTGCAATAAGAGTGAAAATTTTTGCTTGCCAGTATAATGCTATTTTCCCGATCTGTAATGAATATTCAATGTAATAAAGCAAGTTTCATAAAAATCCGTCTCAAGGTAGGAAAAATATTGGCGACACTCGGTGACAGGGGTGTTCGCGGTGAACACGGATTTCTAAAAATATGGCAAAAGTTGAACTGTATGTAATGATCTTGCGCGTTGAACTTTTGTTGTTTTTTCGTCTCAGATTTTTAATTAATGCATACTGATTCACATAAGGATTAAAAATTATTTAAAATATGTTTGCTTTTTATAACAGGGCGAAAGAAGTAGTCTTTGTCATAAGGAAGGGGGGTGGGGTTAAAAAGAGCATTGAAATAATACATATTATTGAAATATCATGGCGTTTTCTGCTTAATTACGATTGTTTTGCCTAAATAATTCTTTTTACGAACTAGATTTCTTTATCTGTTACCGCTGTGTTCCAAATCAACGGATATTTACACATATTCAGAATTTTTATTTTGCTCCGGGTTTAGTCTAAATTCTTTAAATTGATAGATTTTGAAATTGTTTATGAGTAAATAATGTTAACGAGTGTGATGGCAAGGTATTTGTTAAAGTGTCCTCTAATTTTCATGCATTTCTCTCAACCCGATACATCAAAATCAGGCCCTTGTGTGGTCAAGATAAATTATTTTAGAGGAAATCTGGACTAATTTTCTATGCTCCATTAAACGCGAACGAACAGCAATGACGGTCAAAAAATGCCATTATTTCTCATTTTCCGTCTAAACTCACGAAATTAAACCTTAAATTATAGACTACAATATTTCGAAGTATAAAATCTGCTTTTACTGCAGGTTGCACAACAGTATTAAATTTTGCTATATATTCTTACCAAAAATGCGCAACTTTGAGTAGGTGGTATTAATTGAAAACAAACTTTTGAGAAGTTTCCTTTTCACATCTTGTAAAACAATTCTTTATAAAGATTTTAGTACCAAAAAATACATAGCCATCCAGCAAGGCACGCAAGTTTGTCTCGCTCGAAGTCGAGCAGGTGCTTGAAAATCAAGTCCAGGACCTAATCACTCCCCACTCAAATACAGTACATAGAAAATTCAGCACGCCCTAAATTTTAATGAATCTAGTCAATATAGGAAGTTTACATATTGTTTTTCATCTCATAAAAAAATTCAGCTCCAGTCTCGTGTTAAAATGCCCGAATCGGGAGGGAAGATTCAGGAATTATTTTGCGTCAGCCATGATTTGACGTGAACCTCAGGTGAAATACTGTTACGACACCTGCAATAAGAGTGAAAATTTTTGCTTGCCAGTATAATGCTATTTTCCCGATCTGTAATGAATATTCAATGTAATAAAGCAAGTTTCATAAAAATCCGTCTCAAGGTAGGAAAAATATTGGCGACACTCGGTGACAGGGGTGTTCGCGGTGAACACGGATTTCTAAAAATATGGCAAAAGTTGAACTGTATGTAATGATCTTGCGCGTTGAACTTTTGTTGTTTTTTCGTCTCAGATTTTTAATTAATGCATACTGATTCACATAAGGATTAAAAATTATTTAAAATATGTTTGCTTTTTATAACAGGGCGAAAGAAGTAGTCTTTGTCATAAGGAAGGGGGGTGGGGTTAAAAAGAGCATTGAAATAATACATATTATTGAAATATCATGGCGTTTTCTGCTTAATTACGATTGTTTTGCCTAAATAATTCTTTTTACGAACTAGATTTCTTTATCTGTTACCGCTGTGTTCCAAATCAACGGATATTTACACATATTCAGAATTTTTATTTTGCTCCGGGTTTAGTCTAAATTCTTTAAATTGATAGATTTTGAAATTGTTTATGAGTAAATAATGTTAACGAGTGTGATGGCAAGGTATTTGTTAAAGTGTCCTCTAATTTTCATGCATTTCTCTCAACCCGATACATCAAAATCAGGCCCTTGTGTGGTCAAGATAAATTATTTTAGAGGAAATCTGGACTAATTTTCTATGCTCCATTAAACGCGAACGAACAGCAATGACGGTCAAAAAATGCCATTATTTCTCATTTTCCGTCTAAACTCACGAAATTAAACCTTAAATTATAGACTACAATATTTCGAAGTATAAAATCTGCTTTTACTGCAATAAGAGTGAAAATTTTTGCTTGCCAGTATAATGCTATTTTCCCGATCTGTAATGAATATTCAATGTAATAAAGCAAGTTTCATAAAAATCCGTCTCAAGGTAGGAAAAATATTGGCGACACTCGGTGACAGGGGTGTTCGCGGTGAACACGGATTTCTAAAAATATGGCAAAAGTTGAACTGTATGTAATGATCTTGCGCGTTGAACTTTTGTTGTTTTTTCGTCTCAGATTTTTAATTAATGCATACTGATTCACATAAGGATTAAAAATTATTTAAAATATGTTTGCTTTTTATAACAGGGCGAAAGAAGTAGTCTTTGTCATAAGGAAGGGGGGTGGGGTTAAAAAGAGCATTGAAATAATACATATTATTGAAATATCATGGCGTTTTCTGCTTAATTACGATTGTTTTGCCTAAATAATTCTTTTTACGAACTAGATTTCTTTATCTGTTACCGCTGTGTTCCAAATCAACGGATATTTACACATATTCAGAATTTTTATTTTGCTCCGGGTTTAGTCTAAATTCTTTAAATTGATAGATTTTGAAATTGTTTATGAGTAAATAATGTTAACGAGTGTGATGGCAAGGTATTTGTTAAAGTGTCCTCTAATTTTCATGCATTTCTCTCAACCCGATACATCAAAATCAGGCCCTTGTGTGGTCAAGATAAATTATTTTAGAGGAAATCTGGACTAATTTTCTATGCTCCATTAAACGCGAACGAACAGCAATGACGGTCAAAAAATGCCATTATTTCTCATTTTCCGTCTAAACTCACGAAATTAAACCTTAAATTATAGACTACAATATTTCGAAGTATAAAATCTGCTTTTACTGCAGGTTGCACAACAGTATTAAATTTTGCTATATATTCTTACCAAAAATGCGCAACTTTGAGTAGGTGGTATTAATTGAAAACAAACTTTTGAGAAGTTTCCTTTTCACATCTTGTAAAACAATTCTTTATAAAGATTTTAGTACCAAAAAATACATAGCCATCCAGCAAGGCACGCAAGTTTGTCTCGCTCGAAGTCGAGCAGGTGCTTGAAAATCAAGTCCAGGACCTAATCACTCCCCACTCAAATACAGTACATAGAAAATTCAGCACGCCCTAAATTTTAATGAATCTAGTCAATATAGGAAGTTTACATATTGTTTTTCATCTCATAAAAAAATTCAGCTCCAGTCTCGTGTTAAAATGCCCGAATCGGGAGGGAAGATTCAGGAATTATTTTGCGTCAGCCATGATTTGACGTGAACCTCAGGTGAAATACTGTTACGACACCTGCAATAAGAGTGAAAATTTTTGCTTGCCAGTATAATGCTATTTTCCCGATCTGTAATGAATATTCAATGTAATAAAGCAAGTTTCATAAAAATCCGTCTCAAGGTAGGAAAAATATTGGCGACACTCGGTGACAGGGGTGTTCGCGGTGAACACGGATTTCTAAAAATATGGCAAAAGTTGAACTGTATGTAATGATCTTGCGCGTTGAACTTTTGTTGTTTTTTCGTCTCAGATTTTTAATTAATGCATACTGATTCACATAAGGATTAAAAATTATTTAAAATATGTTTGCTTTTTATAACAGGGCGAAAGAAGTAGTCTTTGTCATAAGGAAGGGGGGTGGGGTTAAAAAGAGCATTGAAATAATACATATTATTGAAATATCATGGCGTTTTCTGCTTAATTACGATTGTTTTGCCTAAATAATTCTTTTTACGAACTAGATTTCTTTATCTGTTACCGCTGTGTTCCAAATCAACGGATATTTACACATATTCAGAATTTTTATTTTGCTCCGGGTTTAGTCTAAATTCTTTAAATTGATAGATTTTGAAATTGTTTATGAGTAAATAATGTTAACGAGTGTGATGGCAAGGTATTTGTTAAAGTGTCCTCTAATTTTCATGCATTTCTCTCAACCCGATACATCAAAATCAGGCCCTTGTGTGGTCAAGATAAATTATTTTAGAGGAAATCTGGACTAATTTTCTATGCTCCATTAAACGCGAACGAACAGCAATGACGGTCAAAAAATGCCATTATTTCTCATTTTCCGTCTAAACTCACGAAATTAAACCTTAAATTATAGACTACAATATTTCGAAGTATAAAATCTGCTTTTACTGCAATAAGAGTGAAAATTTTTGCTTGCCAGTATAATGCTATTTTCCCGATCTGTAATGAATATTCAATGTAATAAAGCAAGTTTCATAAAAATCCGTCTCAAGGTAGGAAAAATATTGGCGACACTCGGTGACAGGGGTGTTCGCGGTGAACACGGATTTCTAAAAATATGGCAAAAGTTGAACTGTATGTAATGATCTTGCGCGTTGAACTTTTGTTGTTTTTTCGTCTCAGATTTTTAATTAATGCATACTGATTCACATAAGGATTAAAAATTATTTAAAATATGTTTGCTTTTTATAACAGGGCGAAAGAAGTAGTCTTTGTCATAAGGAAGGGGGGTGGGGTTAAAAAGAGCATTGAAATAATACATATTATTGAAATATCATGGCGTTTTCTGCTTAATTACGATTGTTTTGCCTAAATAATTCTTTTTACGAACTAGATTTCTTTATCTGTTACCGCTGTGTTCCAAATCAACGGATATTTACACATATTCAGAATTTTTATTTTGCTCCGGGTTTAGTCTAAATTCTTTAAATTGATAGATTTTGAAATTGTTTATGAGTAAATAATGTTAACGAGTGTGATGGCAAGGTATTTGTTAAAGTGTCCTCTAATTTTCATGCATTTCTCTCAACCCGATACATCAAAATCAGGCCCTTGTGTGGTCAAGATAAATTATTTTAGAGGAAATCTGGACTAATTTTCTATGCTCCATTAAACGCGAACGAACAGCAATGACGGTCAAAAAATGCCATTATTTCTCATTTTCCGTCTAAACTCACGAAATTAAACCTTAAATTATAGACTACAATATTTCGAAGTATAAAATCTGCTTTTACTGCAGGTTGCACAACAGTATTAAATTTTGCTATATATTCTTACCAAAAATGCGCAACTTTGAGTAGGTGGTATTAATTGAAAACAAACTTTTGAGAAGTTTCCTTTTCACATCTTGTAAAACAATTCTTTATAAAGATTTTAGTACCAAAAAATACATAGCCATCCAGCAAGGCACGCAAGTTTGTCTCGCTCGAAGTCGAGCAGGTGCTTGAAAATCAAGTCCAGGACCTAATCACTCCCCACTCAAATACAGTACATAGAAAATTCAGCACGCCCTAAATTTTAATGAATCTAGTCAATATAGGAAGTTTACATATTGTTTTTCATCTCATAAAAAAATTCAGCTCCAGTCTCGTGTTAAAATGCCCGAATCGGGAGGGAAGATTCAGGAATTATTTTGCGTCAGCCATGATTTGACGTGAACCTCAGGTGAAATACTGTTACGACACCTGCAATAAGAGTGAAAATTTTTGCTTGCCAGTATAATGCTATTTTCCCGATCTGTAATGAATATTCAATGTAATAAAGCAAGTTTCATAAAAATCCGTCTCAAGGTAGGAAAAATATTGGCGACACTCGGTGACAGGGGTGTTCGCGGTGAACACGGATTTCTAAAAATATGGCAAAAGTTGAACTGTATGTAATGATCTTGCGCGTTGAACTTTTGTTGTTTTTTCGTCTCAGATTTTTAATTAATGCATACTGATTCACATAAGGATTAAAAATTATTTAAAATATGTTTGCTTTTTATAACAGGGCGAAAGAAGTAGTCTTTGTCATAAGGAAGGGGGGTGGGGTTAAAAAGAGCATTGAAATAATACATATTATTGAAATATCATGGCGTTTTCTGCTTAATTACGATTGTTTTGCCTAAATAATTCTTTTTACGAACTAGATTTCTTTATCTGTTACCGCTGTGTTCCAAATCAACGGATATTTACACATATTCAGAATTTTTATTTTGCTCCGGGTTTAGTCTAAATTCTTTAAATTGATAGATTTTGAAATTGTTTATGAGTAAATAATGTTAACGAGTGTGATGGCAAGGTATTTGTTAAAGTGTCCTCTAATTTTCATGCATTTCTCTCAACCCGATACATCAAAATCAGGCCCTTGTGTGGTCAAGATAAATTATTTTAGAGGAAATCTGGACTAATTTTCTATGCTCCATTAAACGCGAACGAACAGCAATGACGGTCAAAAAATGCCATTATTTCTCATTTTCCGTCTAAACTCACGAAATTAAACCTTAAATTATAGACTACAATATTTCGAAGTATAAAATCTGCTTTTACTGCAATAAGAGTGAAAATTTTTGCTTGCCAGTATAATGCTATTTTCCCGATCTGTAATGAATATTCAATGTAATAAAGCAAGTTTCATAAAAATCCGTCTCAAGGTAGGAAAAATATTGGCGACACTCGGTGACAGGGGTGTTCGCGGTGAACACGGATTTCTAAAAATATGGCAAAAGTTGAACTGTATGTAATGATCTTGCGCGTTGAACTTTTGTTGTTTTTTCGTCTCAGATTTTTAATTAATGCATACTGATTCACATAAGGATTAAAAATTATTTAAAATATGTTTGCTTTTTATAACAGGGCGAAAGAAGTAGTCTTTGTCATAAGGAAGGGGGGTGGGGTTAAAAAGAGCATTGAAATAATACATATTATTGAAATATCATGGCGTTTTCTGCTTAATTACGATTGTTTTGCCTAAATAATTCTTTTTACGAACTAGATTTCTTTATCTGTTACCGCTGTGTTCCAAATCAACGGATATTTACACATATTCAGAATTTTTATTTTGCTCCGGGTTTAGTCTAAATTCTTTAAATTGATAGATTTTGAAATTGTTTATGAGTAAATAATGTTAACGAGTGTGATGGCAAGGTATTTGTTAAAGTGTCCTCTAATTTTCATGCATTTCTCTCAACCCGATACATCAAAATCAGGCCCTTGTGTGGTCAAGATAAATTATTTTAGAGGAAATCTGGACTAATTTTCTATGCTCCATTAAACGCGAACGAACAGCAATGACGGTCAAAAAATGCCATTATTTCTCATTTTCCGTCTAAACTCACGAAATTAAACCTTAAATTATAGACTACAATATTTCGAAGTATAAAATCTGCTTTTACTGCAGGTTGCACAACAGTATTAAATTTTGCTATATATTCTTACCAAAAATGCGCAACTTTGAGTAGGTGGTATTAATTGAAAACAAACTTTTGAGAAGTTTCCTTTTCACATCTTGTAAAACAATTCTTTATAAAGATTTTAGTACCAAAAAATACATAGCCATCCAGCAAGGCACGCAAGTTTGTCTCGCTCGAAGTCGAGCAGGTGCTTGAAAATCAAGTCCAGGACCTAATCACTCCCCACTCAAATACAGTACATAGAAAATTCAGCACGCCCTAAATTTTAATGAATCTAGTCAATATAGGAAGTTTACATATTGTTTTTCATCTCATAAAAAAATTCAGCTCCAGTCTCGTGTTAAAATGCCCGAATCGGGAGGGAAGATTCAGGAATTATTTTGCGTCAGCCATGATTTGACGTGAACCTCAGGTGAAATACTGTTACGACACCTGCAATAAGAGTGAAAATTTTTGCTTGCCAGTATAATGCTATTTTCCCGATCTGTAATGAATATTCAATGTAATAAAGCAAGTTTCATAAAAATCCGTCTCAAGGTAGGAAAAATATTGGCGACACTCGGTGACAGGGGTGTTCGCGGTGAACACGGATTTCTAAAAATATGGCAAAAGTTGAACTGTATGTAATGATCTTGCGCGTTGAACTTTTGTTGTTTTTTCGTCTCAGATTTTTAATTAATGCATACTGATTCACATAAGGATTAAAAATTATTTAAAATATGTTTGCTTTTTATAACAGGGCGAAAGAAGTAGTCTTTGTCATAAGGAAGGGGGGTGGGGTTAAAAAGAGCATTGAAATAATACATATTATTGAAATATCATGGCGTTTTCTGCTTAATTACGATTGTTTTGCCTAAATAATTCTTTTTACGAACTAGATTTCTTTATCTGTTACCGCTGTGTTCCAAATCAACGGATATTTACACATATTCAGAATTTTTATTTTGCTCCGGGTTTAGTCTAAATTCTTTAAATTGATAGATTTTGAAATTGTTTATGAGTAAATAATGTTAACGAGTGTGATGGCAAGGTATTTGTTAAAGTGTCCTCTAATTTTCATGCATTTCTCTCAACCCGATACATCAAAATCAGGCCCTTGTGTGGTCAAGATAAATTATTTTAGAGGAAATCTGGACTAATTTTCTATGCTCCATTAAACGCGAACGAACAGCAATGACGGTCAAAAAATGCCATTATTTCTCATTTTCCGTCTAAACTCACGAAATTAAACCTTAAATTATAGACTACAATATTTCGAAGTATAAAATCTGCTTTTACTGCAATAAGAGTGAAAATTTTTGCTTGCCAGTATAATGCTATTTTCCCGATCTGTAATGAATATTCAATGTAATAAAGCAAGTTTCATAAAAATCCGTCTCAAGGTAGGAAAAATATTGGCGACACTCGGTGACAGGGGTGTTCGCGGTGAACACGGATTTCTAAAAATATGGCAAAAGTTGAACTGTATGTAATGATCTTGCGCGTTGAACTTTTGTTGTTTTTTCGTCTCAGATTTTTAATTAATGCATACTGATTCACATAAGGATTAAAAATTATTTAAAATATGTTTGCTTTTTATAACAGGGCGAAAGAAGTAGTCTTTGTCATAAGGAAGGGGGGTGGGGTTAAAAAGAGCATTGAAATAATACATATTATTGAAATATCATGGCGTTTTCTGCTTAATTACGATTGTTTTGCCTAAATAATTCTTTTTACGAACTAGATTTCTTTATCTGTTACCGCTGTGTTCCAAATCAACGGATATTTACACATATTCAGAATTTTTATTTTGCTCCGGGTTTAGTCTAAATTCTTTAAATTGATAGATTTTGAAATTGTTTATGAGTAAATAATGTTAACGAGTGTGATGGCAAGGTATTTGTTAAAGTGTCCTCTAATTTTCATGCATTTCTCTCAACCCGATACATCAAAATCAGGCCCTTGTGTGGTCAAGATAAATTATTTTAGAGGAAATCTGGACTAATTTTCTATGCTCCATTAAACGCGAACGAACAGCAATGACGGTCAAAAAATGCCATTATTTCTCATTTTCCGTCTAAACTCACGAAATTAAACCTTAAATTATAGACTACAATATTTCGAAGTATAAAATCTGCTTTTACTGCAGGTTGCACAACAGTATTAAATTTTGCTATATATTCTTACCAAAAATGCGCAACTTTGAGTAGGTGGTATTAATTGAAAACAAACTTTTGAGAAGTTTCCTTTTCACATCTTGTAAAACAATTCTTTATAAAGATTTTAGTACCAAAAAATACATAGCCATCCAGCAAGGCACGCAAGTTTGTCTCGCTCGAAGTCGAGCAGGTGCTTGAAAATCAAGTCCAGGACCTAATCACTCCCCACTCAAATACAGTACATAGAAAATTCAGCACGCCCTAAATTTTAATGAATCTAGTCAATATAGGAAGTTTACATATTGTTTTTCATCTCATAAAAAAATTCAGCTCCAGTCTCGTGTTAAAATGCCCGAATCGGGAGGGAAGATTCAGGAATTATTTTGCGTCAGCCATGATTTGACGTGAACCTCAGGTGAAATACTGTTACGACACCTGCAATAAGAGTGAAAATTTTTGCTTGCCAGTATAATGCTATTTTCCCGATCTGTAATGAATATTCAATGTAATAAAGCAAGTTTCATAAAAATCCGTCTCAAGGTAGGAAAAATATTGGCGACACTCGGTGACAGGGGTGTTCGCGGTGAACACGGATTTCTAAAAATATGGCAAAAGTTGAACTGTATGTAATGATCTTGCGCGTTGAACTTTTGTTGTTTTTTCGTCTCAGATTTTTAATTAATGCATACTGATTCACATAAGGATTAAAAATTATTTAAAATATGTTTGCTTTTTATAACAGGGCGAAAGAAGTAGTCTTTGTCATAAGGAAGGGGGGTGGGGTTAAAAAGAGCATTGAAATAATACATATTATTGAAATATCATGGCGTTTTCTGCTTAATTACGATTGTTTTGCCTAAATAATTCTTTTTACGAACTAGATTTCTTTATCTGTTACCGCTGTGTTCCAAATCAACGGATATTTACACATATTCAGAATTTTTATTTTGCTCCGGGTTTAGTCTAAATTCTTTAAATTGATAGATTTTGAAATTGTTTATGAGTAAATAATGTTAACGAGTGTGATGGCAAGGTATTTGTTAAAGTGTCCTCTAATTTTCATGCATTTCTCTCAACCCGATACATCAAAATCAGGCCCTTGTGTGGTCAAGATAAATTATTTTAGAGGAAATCTGGACTAATTTTCTATGCTCCATTAAACGCGAACGAACAGCAATGACGGTCAAAAAATGCCATTATTTCTCATTTTCCGTCTAAACTCACGAAATTAAACCTTAAATTATAGACTACAATATTTCGAAGTATAAAATCTGCTTTTACTGCAATAAGAGTGAAAATTTTTGCTTGCCAGTATAATGCTATTTTCCCGATCTGTAATGAATATTCAATGTAATAAAGCAAGTTTCATAAAAATCCGTCTCAAGGTAGGAAAAATATTGGCGACACTCGGTGACAGGGGTGTTCGCGGTGAACACGGATTTCTAAAAATATGGCAAAAGTTGAACTGTATGTAATGATCTTGCGCGTTGAACTTTTGTTGTTTTTTCGTCTCAGATTTTTAATTAATGCATACTGATTCACATAAGGATTAAAAATTATTTAAAATATGTTTGCTTTTTATAACAGGGCGAAAGAAGTAGTCTTTGTCATAAGGAAGGGGGGTGGGGTTAAAAAGAGCATTGAAATAATACATATTATTGAAATATCATGGCGTTTTCTGCTTAATTACGATTGTTTTGCCTAAATAATTCTTTTTACGAACTAGATTTCTTTATCTGTTACCGCTGTGTTCCAAATCAACGGATATTTACACATATTCAGAATTTTTATTTTGCTCCGGGTTTAGTCTAAATTCTTTAAATTGATAGATTTTGAAATTGTTTATGAGTAAATAATGTTAACGAGTGTGATGGCAAGGTATTTGTTAAAGTGTCCTCTAATTTTCATGCATTTCTCTCAACCCGATACATCAAAATCAGGCCCTTGTGTGGTCAAGATAAATTATTTTAGAGGAAATCTGGACTAATTTTCTATGCTCCATTAAACGCGAACGAACAGCAATGACGGTCAAAAAATGCCATTATTTCTCATTTTCCGTCTAAACTCACGAAATTAAACCTTAAATTATAGACTACAATATTTCGAAGTATAAAATCTGCTTTTACTGCAGGTTGCACAACAGTATTAAATTTTGCTATATATTCTTACCAAAAATGCGCAACTTTGAGTAGGTGGTATTAATTGAAAACAAACTTTTGAGAAGTTTCCTTTTCACATCTTGTAAAACAATTCTTTATAAAGATTTTAGTACCAAAAAATACATAGCCATCCAGCAAGGCACGCAAGTTTGTCTCGCTCGAAGTCGAGCAGGTGCTTGAAAATCAAGTCCAGGACCTAATCACTCCCCACTCAAATACAGTACATAGAAAATTCAGCACGCCCTAAATTTTAATGAATCTAGTCAATATAGGAAGTTTACATATTGTTTTTCATCTCATAAAAAAATTCAGCTCCAGTCTCGTGTTAAAATGCCCGAATCGGGAGGGAAGATTCAGGAATTATTTTGCGTCAGCCATGATTTGACGTGAACCTCAGGTGAAATACTGTTACGACACCTGCAATAAGAGTGAAAATTTTTGCTTGCCAGTATAATGCTATTTTCCCGATCTGTAATGAATATTCAATGTAATAAAGCAAGTTTCATAAAAATCCGTCTCAAGGTAGGAAAAATATTGGCGACACTCGGTGACAGGGGTGTTCGCGGTGAACACGGATTTCTAAAAATATGGCAAAAGTTGAACTGTATGTAATGATCTTGCGCGTTGAACTTTTGTTGTTTTTTCGTCTCAGATTTTTAATTAATGCATACTGATTCACATAAGGATTAAAAATTATTTAAAATATGTTTGCTTTTTATAACAGGGCGAAAGAAGTAGTCTTTGTCATAAGGAAGGGGGGTGGGGTTAAAAAGAGCATTGAAATAATACATATTATTGAAATATCATGGCGTTTTCTGCTTAATTACGATTGTTTTGCCTAAATAATTCTTTTTACGAACTAGATTTCTTTATCTGTTACCGCTGTGTTCCAAATCAACGGATATTTACACATATTCAGAATTTTTATTTTGCTCCGGGTTTAGTCTAAATTCTTTAAATTGATAGATTTTGAAATTGTTTATGAGTAAATAATGTTAACGAGTGTGATGGCAAGGTATTTGTTAAAGTGTCCTCTAATTTTCATGCATTTCTCTCAACCCGATACATCAAAATCAGGCCCTTGTGTGGTCAAGATAAATTATTTTAGAGGAAATCTGGACTAATTTTCTATGCTCCATTAAACGCGAACGAACAGCAATGACGGTCAAAAAATGCCATTATTTCTCATTTTCCGTCTAAACTCACGAAATTAAACCTTAAATTATAGACTACAATATTTCGAAGTATAAAATCTGCTTTTACTGCAATAAGAGTGAAAATTTTTGCTTGCCAGTATAATGCTATTTTCCCGATCTGTAATGAATATTCAATGTAATAAAGCAAGTTTCATAAAAATCCGTCTCAAGGTAGGAAAAATATTGGCGACACTCGGTGACAGGGGTGTTCGCGGTGAACACGGATTTCTAAAAATATGGCAAAAGTTGAACTGTATGTAATGATCTTGCGCGTTGAACTTTTGTTGTTTTTTCGTCTCAGATTTTTAATTAATGCATACTGATTCACATAAGGATTAAAAATTATTTAAAATATGTTTGCTTTTTATAACAGGGCGAAAGAAGTAGTCTTTGTCATAAGGAAGGGGGGTGGGGTTAAAAAGAGCATTGAAATAATACATATTATTGAAATATCATGGCGTTTTCTGCTTAATTACGATTGTTTTGCCTAAATAATTCTTTTTACGAACTAGATTTCTTTATCTGTTACCGCTGTGTTCCAAATCAACGGATATTTACACATATTCAGAATTTTTATTTTGCTCCGGGTTTAGTCTAAATTCTTTAAATTGATAGATTTTGAAATTGTTTATGAGTAAATAATGTTAACGAGTGTGATGGCAAGGTATTTGTTAAAGTGTCCTCTAATTTTCATGCATTTCTCTCAACCCGATACATCAAAATCAGGCCCTTGTGTGGTCAAGATAAATTATTTTAGAGGAAATCTGGACTAATTTTCTATGCTCCATTAAACGCGAACGAACAGCAATGACGGTCAAAAAATGCCATTATTTCTCATTTTCCGTCTAAACTCACGAAATTAAACCTTAAATTATAGACTACAATATTTCGAAGTATAAAATCTGCTTTTACTGCAGGTTGCACAACAGTATTAAATTTTGCTATATATTCTTACCAAAAATGCGCAACTTTGAGTAGGTGGTATTAATTGAAAACAAACTTTTGAGAAGTTTCCTTTTCACATCTTGTAAAACAATTCTTTATAAAGATTTTAGTACCAAAAAATACATAGCCATCCAGCAAGGCACGCAAGTTTGTCTCGCTCGAAGTCGAGCAGGTGCTTGAAAATCAAGTCCAGGACCTAATCACTCCCCACTCAAATACAGTACATAGAAAATTCAGCACGCCCTAAATTTTAATGAATCTAGTCAATATAGGAAGTTTACATATTGTTTTTCATCTCATAAAAAAATTCAGCTCCAGTCTCGTGTTAAAATGCCCGAATCGGGAGGGAAGATTCAGGAATTATTTTGCGTCAGCCATGATTTGACGTGAACCTCAGGTGAAATACTGTTACGACACCTGCAATAAGAGTGAAAATTTTTGCTTGCCAGTATAATGCTATTTTCCCGATCTGTAATGAATATTCAATGTAATAAAGCAAGTTTCATAAAAATCCGTCTCAAGGTAGGAAAAATATTGGCGACACTCGGTGACAGGGGTGTTCGCGGTGAACACGGATTTCTAAAAATATGGCAAAAGTTGAACTGTATGTAATGATCTTGCGCGTTGAACTTTTGTTGTTTTTTCGTCTCAGATTTTTAATTAATGCATACTGATTCACATAAGGATTAAAAATTATTTAAAATATGTTTGCTTTTTATAACAGGGCGAAAGAAGTAGTCTTTGTCATAAGGAAGGGGGGTGGGGTTAAAAAGAGCATTGAAATAATACATATTATTGAAATATCATGGCGTTTTCTGCTTAATTACGATTGTTTTGCCTAAATAATTCTTTTTACGAACTAGATTTCTTTATCTGTTACCGCTGTGTTCCAAATCAACGGATATTTACACATATTCAGAATTTTTATTTTGCTCCGGGTTTAGTCTAAATTCTTTAAATTGATAGATTTTGAAATTGTTTATGAGTAAATAATGTTAACGAGTGTGATGGCAAGGTATTTGTTAAAGTGTCCTCTAATTTTCATGCATTTCTCTCAACCCGATACATCAAAATCAGGCCCTTGTGTGGTCAAGATAAATTATTTTAGAGGAAATCTGGACTAATTTTCTATGCTCCATTAAACGCGAACGAACAGCAATGACGGTCAAAAAATGCCATTATTTCTCATTTTCCGTCTAAACTCACGAAATTAAACCTTAAATTATAGACTACAATATTTCGAAGTATAAAATCTGCTTTTACTGCAATAAGAGTGAAAATTTTTGCTTGCCAGTATAATGCTATTTTCCCGATCTGTAATGAATATTCAATGTAATAAAGCAAGTTTCATAAAAATCCGTCTCAAGGTAGGAAAAATATTGGCGACACTCGGTGACAGGGGTGTTCGCGGTGAACACGGATTTCTAAAAATATGGCAAAAGTTGAACTGTATGTAATGATCTTGCGCGTTGAACTTTTGTTGTTTTTTCGTCTCAGATTTTTAATTAATGCATACTGATTCACATAAGGATTAAAAATTATTTAAAATATGTTTGCTTTTTATAACAGGGCGAAAGAAGTAGTCTTTGTCATAAGGAAGGGGGGTGGGGTTAAAAAGAGCATTGAAATAATACATATTATTGAAATATCATGGCGTTTTCTGCTTAATTACGATTGTTTTGCCTAAATAATTCTTTTTACGAACTAGATTTCTTTATCTGTTACCGCTGTGTTCCAAATCAACGGATATTTACACATATTCAGAATTTTTATTTTGCTCCGGGTTTAGTCTAAATTCTTTAAATTGATAGATTTTGAAATTGTTTATGAGTAAATAATGTTAACGAGTGTGATGGCAAGGTATTTGTTAAAGTGTCCTCTAATTTTCATGCATTTCTCTCAACCCGATACATCAAAATCAGGCCCTTGTGTGGTCAAGATAAATTATTTTAGAGGAAATCTGGACTAATTTTCTATGCTCCATTAAACGCGAACGAACAGCAATGACGGTCAAAAAATGCCATTATTTCTCATTTTCCGTCTAAACTCACGAAATTAAACCTTAAATTATAGACTACAATATTTCGAAGTATAAAATCTGCTTTTACTGCAGGTTGCACAACAGTATTAAATTTTGCTATATATTCTTACCAAAAATGCGCAACTTTGAGTAGGTGGTATTAATTGAAAACAAACTTTTGAGAAGTTTCCTTTTCACATCTTGTAAAACAATTCTTTATAAAGATTTTAGTACCAAAAAATACATAGCCATCCAGCAAGGCACGCAAGTTTGTCTCGCTCGAAGTCGAGCAGGTGCTTGAAAATCAAGTCCAGGACCTAATCACTCCCCACTCAAATACAGTACATAGAAAATTCAGCACGCCCTAAATTTTAATGAATCTAGTCAATATAGGAAGTTTACATATTGTTTTTCATCTCATAAAAAAATTCAGCTCCAGTCTCGTGTTAAAATGCCCGAATCGGGAGGGAAGATTCAGGAATTATTTTGCGTCAGCCATGATTTGACGTGAACCTCAGGTGAAATACTGTTACGACACCTGCAATAAGAGTGAAAATTTTTGCTTGCCAGTATAATGCTATTTTCCCGATCTGTAATGAATATTCAATGTAATAAAGCAAGTTTCATAAAAATCCGTCTCAAGGTAGGAAAAATATTGGCGACACTCGGTGACAGGGGTGTTCGCGGTGAACACGGATTTCTAAAAATATGGCAAAAGTTGAACTGTATGTAATGATCTTGCGCGTTGAACTTTTGTTGTTTTTTCGTCTCAGATTTTTAATTAATGCATACTGATTCACATAAGGATTAAAAATTATTTAAAATATGTTTGCTTTTTATAACAGGGCGAAAGAAGTAGTCTTTGTCATAAGGAAGGGGGGTGGGGTTAAAAAGAGCATTGAAATAATACATATTATTGAAATATCATGGCGTTTT
>NW_026890121.1:0-2695 GCF_033153115.1 Saccostrea echinata
TCCCCGTATATATAGTTTGCGGGGACTGCTAAGCGCTATTCACGTAGGACGTGGTGTAGATATAACACCTACCTGGTGATTGGGATAGGCCAGAAAAACCTTCCTGTTGCCATGGAAACGAGTTTTTATTAAATAAAAACGGTTGTATATGATATGTGTGTGCATTTTATTCGCCCCTCTTTTTTTGTCAACTGTAGAAGACATTGCCATCTTTACTGACCCCCCCCCCCTTTCTCTTTTTCGCTTTTATGTTATGGATTCTTAATAAAATGACCTTGACTTACATATCACAAGCAACTCTTCTTGAAGTTTTCAAAATGGTAAGGCTTAATTCTTTCTACAAAATAATGGTAATTTACATGTTTATGTTCAAGACCCCCCCCCCCCTTCCTCGAAGCAACCAGGTAGAAAACACAGATATAAAATTCACAACTTATAAGGAACTTCTTAAGAGTTTCATTAATAAAATTCAGTTCCCCTGATGCGATTTGATATTTTGCTACCATTCATTCTTCTTCTGTTTTGTCTATAGAATTTATAATTATTTTATTTAGAATTAATTTATCATTAGAAAGTAGTGATTGTCAGCTGCATTCATTAGCATTTCGCCTTTTCTTGTATATCTACTACTTGCATATTAATCATTTCATTAAATAATATTTAAAAGTATTAAAACTTCATTTCTATTAAATTTTATTCATTTGTAAATCCTTGGATCCGCTCCTGCAGGTGCGCGAAAGCCTCATCACTACTGTAAACAAATTATCCATCACGCCGAAAATGTTCATGATTCCGCTAAACTAAGAAAGTTTACACATAGTTTATCATCTCATAAACAACCATCAGCCCTGTCCAATGCAGAAATGCTCGAATTGAAGGGGAAAATTCAGGAATTGTTTTGCGTCAGCCATGTTTTGACGTGAACCTTACACGGCATTCTGTTATATTCTTAATATTATTGTATAGACGAAATTTTGTAAAGGACTTTGTCCGCTCCATTTCTCCAGAACAGTTTAAGATATGAAAGTTAACTCTGTCAGATATCATAGATAATGACTTGTAGATGTCACCACGAATATTCTTTCCGTCGTCAATACTTCCGGTCGTCACAGAAATTGGTTTAAAAAGTCGATTTTTTTCAATTTCTTCGTCTTTCTAACTTCTTTTTTCTGTAATATTCATAGGGTATGTAAAGGCCCCTCTTTGAAGATTTTACGTATTACCAGTTTCTTGATAGGATTAAGAAGGAATTAAATATCTTTAAATATCTTAGAATTTCCGAAAACGTAGGACCAACGTTTCTTAAACACTACAAAATATTGATTTTTTCCCCGTATATATAGTTTGCGGGGACTGCTAAGCGCTATTCACGTAGGACGTGGTGTAGATATAACACCTACCTGGTGATTGGGATAGGCCAGAAAAACCTTCCTGTTGCCATGGAAACGAGTTTTTATTAAATAAAAACGGTTGTATATGATATGTGTGTGCATTTTATTCGCCCCTCTTTTTTTGTCAACTGTAGAAGACATTGCCATCTTTACTGACCCCCCCCCCCTTTCTCTTTTTCGCTTTTATGTTATGGATTCTTAATAAAATGACCTTGACTTACATATCACAAGCAACTCTTCTTGAAGTTTTCAAAATGGTAAGGCTTAATTCTTTCTACAAAATAATGGTAATTTACATGTTTATGTTCAAGACCCCCCCCCCCCTTCCTCGAAGCAACCAGGTAGAAAACACAGATATAAAATTCACAACTTATAAGGAACTTCTTAAGAGTTTCATTAATAAAATTCAGTTCCCCTGATGCGATTTGATATTTTGCTACCATTCATTCTTCTTCTGTTTTGTCTATAGAATTTATAATTATTTTATTTAGAATTAATTTATCATTAGAAAGTAGTGATTGTCAGCTGCATTCATTAGCATTTCGCCTTTTCTTGTATATCTACTACTTGCATATTAATCATTTCATTAAATAATATTTAAAAGTATTAAAACTTCATTTCTATTAAATTTTATTCATTTGTAAATCCTTGGATCCGCTCCTGCAGGTGCGCGAAAGCCTCATCACTACTGTAAACAAATTATCCATCACGCCGAAAATGTTCATGATTCCGCTAAACTAAGAAAGTTTACACATAGTTTATCATCTCATAAACAACCATCAGCCCTGTCCAATGCAGAAATGCTCGAATTGAAGGGGAAAATTCAGGAATTGTTTTGCGTCAGCCATGTTTTGACGTGAACCTTACACGGCATTCTGTTATATTCTTAATATTATTGTATAGACGAAATTTTGTAAAGGACTTTGTCCGCTCCATTTCTCCAGAACAGTTTAAGATATGAAAGTTAACTCTGTCAGATATCATAGATAATGACTTGTAGATGTCACCACGAATATTCTTTCCGTCGTCAATACTTCCGGTCGTCACAGAAATTGGTTTAAAAAGTCGATTTTTTTCAATTTCTTCGTCTTTCTAACTTCTTTTTTCTGTAATATTCATAGGGTATGTAAAGGCCCCTCTTTGAAGATTTTACGTATTACCAGTTTCTTGATAGGATTAAGAAGGAATTAAATATCTTTAAATATCTTAGAATTTCCGAAAACGTAGGACCAACGTTTCTTAAACACTACAAAATATTGATTTTTTCCCCGTATATATAGTTTGCGGGGACTGCTAAGCGCTAT
>NW_026890122.1:0-18483 GCF_033153115.1 Saccostrea echinata
GTAGAGTTCAAAAGGTCTTCGCGCAGCTCCAAAAAAAGATGTTTTTTTTTTTTTTTTTTTTTTTTTTTTTGGCGATTTAGGGGCCAATTTTTCTCTCTTTCCCCTTCTCTCTTCCTTTCTCTTCTTCTCTCTTCCTTTCTCTCTCTCTCTCTCTCTTTTCTTTTTGCTTCCGTGTTGATGGCATTTGTTTACATAGTTACCATGGAAGTACAATGCATGCATGACATGTGTTTTACTGTGCATATCGTAATTCTATTTTTGTGCACTGTGCATTCGAAGGTTTAATTTGAGGTGTTAAATGTTCTGATTTAGTTAAACTACTTAGAAAAGTGCCGATGAAATAAATCGGACTCGAGGCTAATGGTATGTAGGTCGTCATATAGGAAAACATGGACTGGACTCAAAGCGACCTGACTGCGGATCCTAAGATTGTTGCAGGCTCAGTAAGAAGATTCCTGAATGAAACAAGCTTCCATGTGGGTTATATTAAATGCAGCTATGATAAATAAAATGATCTACATGCATTTTAAGAAGAAAACAAGATAATTAAAGCGTGGAATAGTTTATTTCATACATTTATATTGGTTTAACACCCCCCCCCCCCTTTCATATATTCTGTATTTCTCGTATTTTGGATGACCTTGACCTTTGACCTTGACCTAATTTTCAAGGTCAAAGTTTCTAAAGTAGTCGAAGACACTGTCGAAGGTTTCGCATCTCTACGGTCAATGGTTTCGGAGGAGTAGCGATAACAAGGTTTTTCGCACAAGGGGCAAGAACTTTTTAATGCGTCAGGCTTAGGGGTTGAAAAGTGAAATCTGAAAATAGTTTTAAAAGGACATATGATGTATTTAATGTTATGTAATATATGTTGTAAGACAAAAGAGATTTTAAAAGAGCTATATTTCTCATATTTAGAGTGACCTTGACCTTTGACCTTGAACAGATTTTGAAGGTCAAATGATGAAGAATCCAATGCAGTTGGTTTCGTGTCTCTACGATTAATCGTTTAAATTTTTTTCATTATACATAAAGAACAAAAACTTTCAGGGGGCAATTACTCTTCAAAGTGCTCGATCTATCATTTCGCAATACCAAGATTGAAAAGTATTCTTAAGTAGTCGAAGACATCGGTGAAGGTTTCGTAACTCTAGGGTTTACGGTTTCGGAGGAGTAGCGATAACAAGGATTTATTGCGAAAGGGGTTATAACTCCTCGAGGGTTCAAAGTTCATATACGCAGGGTCAACTGCAAAAATCTTTTACCAAGTACATTCTTATGGACCATGAATCTTTTCGATAAATCTTGAAACTCAAAAACACGCGGCGGAAAAATAATAATAATAATAAACAGAACAATTTCAATAGGACTTTCCACAGAAAGGTGGAAAGCCCTAATAAAATGAAAGAGACATCAAAAGCACTGACTTTTTCATGTTTTGAATGACCTTGACCTTTGACCTTGACCTAAATTTCAAGGTCAAAGTCCCTAAAGTAGTCGAAGACGCTGTCGAAGGATTCGCATCTCTACGGTCAATGGTTTCGGAGGAGTAGCGATAACAAGGTTTTTCGCACAAGGGGCCAGAACTTTTTAATGCGTCAGGCTTAGGGGTTGAAAAGTGAAATCTGAAAATAGTTTTAAAAGGACATATGATGTATTTAATGTTATGTAATATATGTTGTAAGACAAAAGAGATATAAAAAGAGCTATATTTCTCATATTTAGAGTGACCTTGACCTTTGACCTTGAACAGATTTTGAAGGTCAGATGATGAAGAATCCAATGCAGTTGGTTTCGTGTCTCTACGATTAATCGGTTTCATTATTTTCATTATACGTAAAAGAACAAAAACTTTCAGGGGGCAATAACTCATCATTGTGCTCCAACTATCATTTCACAATGAAAGATTGAAAAGTCTTCTCAAGTAGTCGAAGACATCGGTGAAGGTTTCGTAACTCTAGGGTTTACGGTTTCAGAGGAGTAGCGATAACAAGCTTTTATTGCGAAAGGGTTCATAACTCTTTGAGGGGTCAAAGTTCATATACGCAGGGTCAACTGCAAAAATCTTTTACGGAGTACATTCTTATGAAGTATAAATCTTTTCGATAGATCTTGAAACTCAAAATCACACGGCGGAAAAATAATAAAAAATAATAATAATAAGAAACAGAAGAATATCAATAGGTCTTTCCACAGAAAGGTGGAAAGACCTAATAATAATAATAATAATAATAAACATAAGCATTTCAAGAGGTCTTTCCACAGAAAGGTGGAAAGACCTAATAATAAGAAACAGAAGAAAACCAATAGGTCTTTCCACAGAAAGGTGGAAAGACCTAATAAAACACTAGTAGACTAATTGTTCACAGAACAATTAGAGGTCTTTCCACCTTTTTAAGTGTTTCCATGTAATTTGGGCTGTAAAAAAAGAAGAAAAATGCCAAAAAAAAAAAAAAAAAAAAAAAGTTCTTCCAGCAGGGATCGAACTCATAACCCTTAGCTTGAGAGGCAGGCGCGCTAACCACTACGCCACGAATTCCAATGAAGATGTATGCAGTAAACTACCTATTTAGGAATCAAAAATTGTTGTACAATGTAGTTATCGGAATTAAATAGTTTTGAGAAACATGTTTCCATATCATTTGGCTTTCAAAAGAACAAAAGAAAGAAGAAGAAAAATACAAGAAAATAAATAAACTCAAAAATTCGTCTTTTGCTATAGATTTATAGTCGGGCTCGTTTCTCCGTAGAGTTCAAAAGGTCTTCGCGCAGCTCCAAAAAAAGATGTTTTTTTTTTTTTTTTTTTTTTTTTTTTTGGCGATTTAGGGGCCAATTTTTCTCTCTTTCCCCTTCTCTCTTCCTTTCTCTTCTTCTCTCTTCCTTTCTCTCTCTCTCTCTCTCTTTTCTTTTTGCTTCCGTGTTGATGGCATTTGTTTACATAGTTACCATGGAAGTACAATGCATGCATGACATGTGTTTTACTGTGCATATCGTAATTCTATTTTTGTGCACTGTGCATTCGAAGGTTTAATTTGAGGTGTTAAATGTTCTGATTTAGTTAAACTACTTAGAAAAGTGCCGATGAAATAAATCGGACTCGAGGCTAATGGTATGTAGGTCGTCATATAGGAAAACATGGACTGGACTCAAAGCGACCTGACTGCGGATCCTAAGATTGTTGCAGGCTCAGTAAGAAGATTCCTGAATGAAACAAGCTTCCATGTGGGTTATATTAAATGCAGCTATGATAAATAAAATGATCTACATGCATTTTAAGAAGAAAACAAGATAATTAAAGCGTGGAATAGTTTATTTCATACATTTATATTGGTTTAACACCCCCCCCCCCCTTTCATATATTCTGTATTTCTCGTATTTTGGATGACCTTGACCTTTGACCTTGACCTAATTTTCAAGGTCAAAGTTTCTAAAGTAGTCGAAGACACTGTCGAAGGTTTCGCATCTCTACGGTCAATGGTTTCGGAGGAGTAGCGATAACAAGGTTTTTCGCACAAGGGGCAAGAACTTTTTAATGCGTCAGGCTTAGGGGTTGAAAAGTGAAATCTGAAAATAGTTTTAAAAGGACATATGATGTATTTAATGTTATGTAATATATGTTGTAAGACAAAAGAGATTTTAAAAGAGCTATATTTCTCATATTTAGAGTGACCTTGACCTTTGACCTTGAACAGATTTTGAAGGTCAAATGATGAAGAATCCAATGCAGTTGGTTTCGTGTCTCTACGATTAATCGTTTAAATTTTTTTCATTATACATAAAGAACAAAAACTTTCAGGGGGCAATTACTCTTCAAAGTGCTCGATCTATCATTTCGCAATACCAAGATTGAAAAGTATTCTTAAGTAGTCGAAGACATCGGTGAAGGTTTCGTAACTCTAGGGTTTACGGTTTCGGAGGAGTAGCGATAACAAGGATTTATTGCGAAAGGGGTTATAACTCCTCGAGGGTTCAAAGTTCATATACGCAGGGTCAACTGCAAAAATCTTTTACCAAGTACATTCTTATGGACCATGAATCTTTTCGATAAATCTTGAAACTCAAAAACACGCGGCGGAAAAATAATAATAATAATAAACAGAACAATTTCAATAGGACTTTCCACAGAAAGGTGGAAAGCCCTAATAAAATGAAAGAGACATCAAAAGCACTGACTTTTTCATGTTTTGAATGACCTTGACCTTTGACCTTGACCTAAATTTCAAGGTCAAAGTCCCTAAAGTAGTCGAAGACGCTGTCGAAGGATTCGCATCTCTACGGTCAATGGTTTCGGAGGAGTAGCGATAACAAGGTTTTTCGCACAAGGGGCCAGAACTTTTTAATGCGTCAGGCTTAGGGGTTGAAAAGTGAAATCTGAAAATAGTTTTAAAAGGACATATGATGTATTTAATGTTATGTAATATATGTTGTAAGACAAAAGAGATATAAAAAGAGCTATATTTCTCATATTTAGAGTGACCTTGACCTTTGACCTTGAACAGATTTTGAAGGTCAGATGATGAAGAATCCAATGCAGTTGGTTTCGTGTCTCTACGATTAATCGGTTTCATTATTTTCATTATACGTAAAAGAACAAAAACTTTCAGGGGGCAATAACTCATCATTGTGCTCCAACTATCATTTCACAATGAAAGATTGAAAAGTCTTCTCAAGTAGTCGAAGACATCGGTGAAGGTTTCGTAACTCTAGGGTTTACGGTTTCAGAGGAGTAGCGATAACAAGCTTTTATTGCGAAAGGGTTCATAACTCTTTGAGGGGTCAAAGTTCATATACGCAGGGTCAACTGCAAAAATCTTTTACGGAGTACATTCTTATGAAGTATAAATCTTTTCGATAGATCTTGAAACTCAAAATCACACGGCGGAAAAATAATAAAAAATAATAATAATAAGAAACAGAAGAATATCAATAGGTCTTTCCACAGAAAGGTGGAAAGACCTAATAATAATAATAATAATAATAAACATAAGCATTTCAAGAGGTCTTTCCACAGAAAGGTGGAAAGACCTAATAATAAGAAACAGAAGAAAACCAATAGGTCTTTCCACAGAAAGGTGGAAAGACCTAATAAAACACTAGTAGACTAATTGTTCACAGAACAATTAGAGGTCTTTCCACCTTTTTAAGTGTTTCCATGTAATTTGGGCTGTAAAAAAAGAAGAAAAATGCCAAAAAAAAAAAAAAAAAAAAAAAGTTCTTCCAGCAGGGATCGAACTCATAACCCTTAGCTTGAGAGGCAGGCGCGCTAACCACTACGCCACGAATTCCAATGAAGATGTATGCAGTAAACTACCTATTTAGGAATTTTAAAAAAATTGTTGTACAACATAGTTATCGGAATTGAATAGTTTTGAGAAACATGTTTCCATATCATTTGGCTTTCAAAAGAACAAAAGAAAGAAGAAGAAAAATACAAGAAAATAAATAAACTCAAAAATTCGTCTTTTGCTATAGATTTATAGTCGGGCTCGTTTCTCCGTAGAGTTCAAAAGGTCTTCGCGCAGCTCCAAAAAAAGATGTTTTTTTTTTTTTTTTTTTTTTTTTTTTTTGGCGATTTAGGGGCCAATTTTTCTCTCTTTCCCCTTCTCTCTTCCTTTCTCTTCTTCTCTCTTCCTTTCTCTCTCTCTCTCTCTCTTTTCTTTTTGCTTCCGTGTTGATGGCATTTGTTTACATAGTTACCATGGAAGTACAATGCATGCATGACATGTGTTTTACTGTGCATATCGTAATTCTATTTTTGTGCACTGTGCATTCGAAGGTTTAATTTGAGGTGTTAAATGTTCTGATTTAGTTAAACTACTTAGAAAAGTGCCGATGAAATAAATCGGACTCGAGGCTAATGGTATGTAGGTCGTCATATAGGAAAACATGGACTGGACTCAAAGCGACCTGACTGCGGATCCTAAGATTGTTGCAGGCTCAGTAAGAAGATTCCTGAATGAAACAAGCTTCCATGTGGGTTATATTAAATGCAGCTATGATAAATAAAATGATCTACATGCATTTTAAGAAGAAAACAAGATAATTAAAGCGTGGAATAGTTTATTTCATACATTTATATTGGTTTAACACCCCCCCCCCCCTTTCATATATTCTGTATTTCTCGTATTTTGGATGACCTTGACCTTTGACCTTGACCTAATTTTCAAGGTCAAAGTTTCTAAAGTAGTCGAAGACACTGTCGAAGGTTTCGCATCTCTACGGTCAATGGTTTCGGAGGAGTAGCGATAACAAGGTTTTTCGCACAAGGGGCAAGAACTTTTTAATGCGTCAGGCTTAGGGGTTGAAAAGTGAAATCTGAAAATAGTTTTAAAAGGACATATGATGTATTTAATGTTATGTAATATATGTTGTAAGACAAAAGAGATTTTAAAAGAGCTATATTTCTCATATTTAGAGTGACCTTGACCTTTGACCTTGAACAGATTTTGAAGGTCAAATGATGAAGAATCCAATGCAGTTGGTTTCGTGTCTCTACGATTAATCGTTTAAATTTTTTTCATTATACATAAAGAACAAAAACTTTCAGGGGGCAATTACTCTTCAAAGTGCTCGATCTATCATTTCGCAATACCAAGATTGAAAAGTATTCTTAAGTAGTCGAAGACATCGGTGAAGGTTTCGTAACTCTAGGGTTTACGGTTTCGGAGGAGTAGCGATAACAAGGATTTATTGCGAAAGGGGTTATAACTCCTCGAGGGTTCAAAGTTCATATACGCAGGGTCAACTGCAAAAATCTTTTACCAAGTACATTCTTATGGACCATGAATCTTTTCGATAAATCTTGAAACTCAAAAACACGCGGCGGAAAAATAATAATAATAATAAACAGAACAATTTCAATAGGACTTTCCACAGAAAGGTGGAAAGCCCTAATAAAATGAAAGAGACATCAAAAGCACTGACTTTTTCATGTTTTGAATGACCTTGACCTTTGACCTTGACCTAAATTTCAAGGTCAAAGTCCCTAAAGTAGTCGAAGACGCTGTCGAAGGATTCGCATCTCTACGGTCAATGGTTTCGGAGGAGTAGCGATAACAAGGTTTTTCGCACAAGGGGCCAGAACTTTTTAATGCGTCAGGCTTAGGGGTTGAAAAGTGAAATCTGAAAATAGTTTTAAAAGGACATATGATGTATTTAATGTTATGTAATATATGTTGTAAGACAAAAGAGATATAAAAAGAGCTATATTTCTCATATTTAGAGTGACCTTGACCTTTGACCTTGAACAGATTTTGAAGGTCAGATGATGAAGAATCCAATGCAGTTGGTTTCGTGTCTCTACGATTAATCGGTTTCATTATTTTCATTATACGTAAAAGAACAAAAACTTTCAGGGGGCAATAACTCATCATTGTGCTCCAACTATCATTTCACAATGAAAGATTGAAAAGTCTTCTCAAGTAGTCGAAGACATCGGTGAAGGTTTCGTAACTCTAGGGTTTACGGTTTCAGAGGAGTAGCGATAACAAGCTTTTATTGCGAAAGGGTTCATAACTCTTTGAGGGGTCAAAGTTCATATACGCAGGGTCAACTGCAAAAATCTTTTACGGAGTACATTCTTATGAAGTATAAATCTTTTCGATAGATCTTGAAACTCAAAATCACACGGCGGAAAAATAATAAAAAATAATAATAATAAGAAACAGAAGAATATCAATAGGTCTTTCCACAGAAAGGTGGAAAGACCTAATAATAATAATAATAATAATAAACATAAGCATTTCAAGAGGTCTTTCCACAGAAAGGTGGAAAGACCTAATAATAAGAAACAGAAGAAAACCAATAGGTCTTTCCACAGAAAGGTGGAAAGACCTAATAAAACACTAGTAGACTAATTGTTCACAGAACAATTAGAGGTCTTTCCACCTTTTTAAGTGTTTCCATGTAATTTGGGCTGTAAAAAAAGAAGAAAAATGCCAAAAAAAAAAAAAAAAAAAAAAAGTTCTTCCAGCAGGGATCGAACTCATAACCCTTAGCTTGAGAGGCAGGCGCGCTAACCACTACGCCACGAATTCCAATGAAGATGTATGCAGTAAACTACCTATTTAGGAATTTTAAAAAAATTGTTGTACAACATAGTTATCGGAATTGAATAGTTTTGAGAAACATGTTTCCATATCATTTGGCTTTCAAAAGAACAAAAGAAAGAAGAAGAAAAATACAAGAAAATAAATAAACTCAAAAATTCGTCTTTTGCTATAGATTTATAGTCGGGCTCGTTTCTCCGTAGAGTTCAAAAGGTCTTCGCGCAGCTCCAAAAAAAGATGTTTTTTTTTTTTTTTTTTTTTTTTTTTTTTGGCGATTTAGGGGCCAATTTTTCTCTCTTTCCCCTTCTCTCTTCCTTTCTCTTCTTCTCTCTTCCTTTCTCTCTCTCTCTCTCTCTTTTCTTTTTGCTTCCGTGTTGATGGCATTTGTTTACATAGTTACCATGGAAGTACAATGCATGCATGACATGTGTTTTACTGTGCATATCGTAATTCTATTTTTGTGCACTGTGCATTCGAAGGTTTAATTTGAGGTGTTAAATGTTCTGATTTAGTTAAACTACTTAGAAAAGTGCCGATGAAATAAATCGGACTCGAGGCTAATGGTATGTAGGTCGTCATATAGGAAAACATGGACTGGACTCAAAGCGACCTGACTGCGGATCCTAAGATTGTTGCAGGCTCAGTAAGAAGATTCCTGAATGAAACAAGCTTCCATGTGGGTTATATTAAATGCAGCTATGATAAATAAAATGATCTACATGCATTTTAAGAAGAAAACAAGATAATTAAAGCGTGGAATAGTTTATTTCATACATTTATATTGGTTTAACACCCCCCCCCCCCTTTCATATATTCTGTATTTCTCGTATTTTGGATGACCTTGACCTTTGACCTTGACCTAATTTTCAAGGTCAAAGTTTCTAAAGTAGTCGAAGACACTGTCGAAGGTTTCGCATCTCTACGGTCAATGGTTTCGGAGGAGTAGCGATAACAAGGTTTTTCGCACAAGGGGCAAGAACTTTTTAATGCGTCAGGCTTAGGGGTTGAAAAGTGAAATCTGAAAATAGTTTTAAAAGGACATATGATGTATTTAATGTTATGTAATATATGTTGTAAGACAAAAGAGATTTTAAAAGAGCTATATTTCTCATATTTAGAGTGACCTTGACCTTTGACCTTGAACAGATTTTGAAGGTCAAATGATGAAGAATCCAATGCAGTTGGTTTCGTGTCTCTACGATTAATCGTTTAAATTTTTTTCATTATACATAAAGAACAAAAACTTTCAGGGGGCAATTACTCTTCAAAGTGCTCGATCTATCATTTCGCAATACCAAGATTGAAAAGTATTCTTAAGTAGTCGAAGACATCGGTGAAGGTTTCGTAACTCTAGGGTTTACGGTTTCGGAGGAGTAGCGATAACAAGGATTTATTGCGAAAGGGGTTATAACTCCTCGAGGGTTCAAAGTTCATATACGCAGGGTCAACTGCAAAAATCTTTTACCAAGTACATTCTTATGGACCATGAATCTTTTCGATAAATCTTGAAACTCAAAAACACGCGGCGGAAAAATAATAATAATAATAAACAGAACAATTTCAATAGGACTTTCCACAGAAAGGTGGAAAGCCCTAATAAAATGAAAGAGACATCAAAAGCACTGACTTTTTCATGTTTTGAATGACCTTGACCTTTGACCTTGACCTAAATTTCAAGGTCAAAGTCCCTAAAGTAGTCGAAGACGCTGTCGAAGGATTCGCATCTCTACGGTCAATGGTTTCGGAGGAGTAGCGATAACAAGGTTTTTCGCACAAGGGGCCAGAACTTTTTAATGCGTCAGGCTTAGGGGTTGAAAAGTGAAATCTGAAAATAGTTTTAAAAGGACATATGATGTATTTAATGTTATGTAATATATGTTGTAAGACAAAAGAGATATAAAAAGAGCTATATTTCTCATATTTAGAGTGACCTTGACCTTTGACCTTGAACAGATTTTGAAGGTCAGATGATGAAGAATCCAATGCAGTTGGTTTCGTGTCTCTACGATTAATCGGTTTCATTATTTTCATTATACGTAAAAGAACAAAAACTTTCAGGGGGCAATAACTCATCATTGTGCTCCAACTATCATTTCACAATGAAAGATTGAAAAGTCTTCTCAAGTAGTCGAAGACATCGGTGAAGGTTTCGTAACTCTAGGGTTTACGGTTTCAGAGGAGTAGCGATAACAAGCTTTTATTGCGAAAGGGTTCATAACTCTTTGAGGGGTCAAAGTTCATATACGCAGGGTCAACTGCAAAAATCTTTTACGGAGTACATTCTTATGAAGTATAAATCTTTTCGATAGATCTTGAAACTCAAAATCACACGGCGGAAAAATAATAAAAAATAATAATAATAAGAAACAGAAGAATATCAATAGGTCTTTCCACAGAAAGGTGGAAAGACCTAATAATAATAATAATAATAATAAACATAAGCATTTCAAGAGGTCTTTCCACAGAAAGGTGGAAAGACCTAATAATAAGAAACAGAAGAAAACCAATAGGTCTTTCCACAGAAAGGTGGAAAGACCTAATAAAACACTAGTAGACTAATTGTTCACAGAACAATTAGAGGTCTTTCCACCTTTTTAAGTGTTTCCATGTAATTTGGGCTGTAAAAAAAGAAGAAAAATGCCAAAAAAAAAAAAAAAAAAAAAAAGTTCTTCCAGCAGGGATCGAACTCATAACCCTTAGCTTGAGAGGCAGGCGCGCTAACCACTACGCCACGAATTCCAATGAAGATGTATGCAGTAAACTACCTATTTAGGAATCAAAAATTGTTGTACAATGTAGTTATCGGAATTAAATAGTTTTGAGAAACATGTTTCCATATCATTTGGCTTTCAAAAGAACAAAAGAAAGAAGAAGAAAAATACAAGAAAATAAATAAACTCAAAAATTCGTCTTTTGCTATAGATTTATAGTCGGGCTCGTTTCTCCGTAGAGTTCAAAAGGTCTTCGCGCAGCTCCAAAAAAAGATGTTTTTTTTTTTTTTTTTTTTTTTTTTTTTGGCGATTTAGGGGCCAATTTTTCTCTCTTTCCCCTTCTCTCTTCCTTTCTCTTCTTCTCTCTTCCTTTCTCTCTCTCTCTCTCTCTTTTCTTTTTGCTTCCGTGTTGATGGCATTTGTTTACATAGTTACCATGGAAGTACAATGCATGCATGACATGTGTTTTACTGTGCATATCGTAATTCTATTTTTGTGCACTGTGCATTCGAAGGTTTAATTTGAGGTGTTAAATGTTCTGATTTAGTTAAACTACTTAGAAAAGTGCCGATGAAATAAATCGGACTCGAGGCTAATGGTATGTAGGTCGTCATATAGGAAAACATGGACTGGACTCAAAGCGACCTGACTGCGGATCCTAAGATTGTTGCAGGCTCAGTAAGAAGATTCCTGAATGAAACAAGCTTCCATGTGGGTTATATTAAATGCAGCTATGATAAATAAAATGATCTACATGCATTTTAAGAAGAAAACAAGATAATTAAAGCGTGGAATAGTTTATTTCATACATTTATATTGGTTTAACACCCCCCCCCCCTTTCATATATTCTGTATTTCTCGTATTTTGGATGACCTTGACCTTTGACCTTGACCTAATTTTCAAGGTCAAAGTTTCTAAAGTAGTCGAAGACACTGTCGAAGGTTTCGCATCTCTACGGTCAATGGTTTCGGAGGAGTAGCGATAACAAGGTTTTTCGCACAAGGGGCAAGAACTTTTTAATGCGTCAGGCTTAGGGGTTGAAAAGTGAAATCTGAAAATAGTTTTAAAAGGACATATGATGTATTTAATGTTATGTAATATATGTTGTAAGACAAAAGAGATTTTAAAAGAGCTATATTTCTCATATTTAGAGTGACCTTGACCTTTGACCTTGAACAGATTTTGAAGGTCAAATGATGAAGAATCCAATGCAGTTGGTTTCGTGTCTCTACGATTAATCGTTTAAATTTTTTTCATTATACATAAAGAACAAAAACTTTCAGGGGGCAATTACTCTTCAAAGTGCTCGATCTATCATTTCGCAATACCAAGATTGAAAAGTATTCTTAAGTAGTCGAAGACATCGGTGAAGGTTTCGTAACTCTAGGGTTTACGGTTTCGGAGGAGTAGCGATAACAAGGATTTATTGCGAAAGGGGTTATAACTCCTCGAGGGTTCAAAGTTCATATACGCAGGGTCAACTGCAAAAATCTTTTACCAAGTACATTCTTATGGACCATGAATCTTTTCGATAAATCTTGAAACTCAAAAACACGCGGCGGAAAAATAATAATAATAATAAACAGAACAATTTCAATAGGACTTTCCACAGAAAGGTGGAAAGCCCTAACTAGTAGACTAATTGTTCACAGAACAATTAGAGGTCTTTCCACCTTCTTTAGGTTTCTTTAATTTATATATTTTTCTCTCTAAAGTTAATTTTTATCCAAAAAGAATCCATAAAGGCTTGAAAGATAAAAAAATGAAAATTTTAAAAATTTTGAAATGACCTTGACCTTTAACCTTTTCCGCATATTGAAGGTCAAAGGTCATGAATCACATTGCAATTGGTCTCATGCTTCCACGACTTTTAGTTTTAAAGTTACAAGGTTTAATAGTAAGCGCAAAGACGTTAAAGGGTGATAACTCATATAAGGGGTCATCGGATCCTTTTGCACTGAATAGATTGAAGTTGTGTCTAAGGACCCTGAAGACATTAGTGAAGGTTTGATGTCTCTACAATCTACGGTTTCAGAGGAGTAGCGATAACAATGTTTTTCGCACAAGGGGCAATAACTTTCAAAGGGGTTAAGCTTAGGGGACAAGAATGATATCTTTGAAATAGATTTAAGAGTACATATTAATGATGCAAAGATATTTAGGATATGTTGAAAGACAAAAGATCTATAAAAAGAGCTTAATTTCTCATATTTTGAATGACCTTGACCTTTGACCTTTGCATATATTTGAAGGTCAAAGGTCAATGAATCTTATGCAGTTGGCCCCATCTCTCTACAACTTATCGTTTTGAAAATTTTTAATTATTCGTAAGTTTCATAAACTTTCAGGGGCAATAACTCATAAAAGGGGTTGACGAATACTTTCGCAATGAAAAGACTGAAGAGTCCCCTCAATTAGTCGAAGACATTGGTGAAGGTTCCGTTTCTCTACGGTTTATGGTTTCGAAGGAGTAGCGATAACAAGCTATTCTTGCGAAAGGGGCAATAACTTCGTAGGAGGTCATAGGTCAAACACGGGGGGTCGTTTTTCGGAATAACTTTTGATATCCAGTATCATGACCTATAAAGTTTTTCGATAAGTCTTGCAGTTTCAAAAGTCCGGGAAGAAAAATAATAATAATAATAATAATAATAATAATAAACATAAGCATTTCAAGAGGTCTTTCCACAGAAAGGTGGAAAGACCTAATAACTAGTAGACTAATTGTTCTCAAACAATTAGAGGTCTTTCCACCTTCTTTAAATTTCATATATTTTTCATATTTTACTCTCTAAACTTAATTTTTATACAGTAAGAATCCATAAATGGCTTGAAAGATGGAAAAAATGAAAATTTTAAAATTTTGAAATGACCTTGACCTTTGACCTTGAACAAATATTCAAGGACATAGGTCAAGGGTCACACTGCACCTGACCCCATGCTTCTACAACTTTTAGTTTTAAAGTTATAAGGTTTAATAGTTATCACAAAGACGTTAAGGGGTGATAACTCATATAAGGGGTCATCGGATACTTTCGCACTGAATAGATTGAAGTTGTGTCTAAAGACCCTGAAGACATTGGTGAAGGTTTTGTGTCTCTACGGTTTACGGTTTGGAGGAGTAGTGATAACAAGGTTTTCAGTAAAAGGGGCAATAACTTTTAAAGGGGTAAATCTTAGGGGACAAGTATGAAATCTTTGAAATAGTTTTAAGAGGACATATTAATGATGCAAAGATATTTAGTATATGTTGAAAGACAAAAGAGATATAAAAAGAGCTTTATTTCTCATATTTTGAATGACCTTGACCTTTGACCTTTGCATATATTTTAAGGTCAAAGGTCATTGAATCTTATGCAGTTGGTCCCATGTCTCTACGACTTATCGTTTTGAAAATTTTTAATCATTTGTAAACATCAAAAACTTGGAGGGGCAATAACTCATAAAAGGGGTCGATGAATACTTTCGCAATGAAAAGATTGAAGAGTCTCCTCAATTAGTCGAAGACATTGGTGAAGGTTCCGTACCTCTACGGTTTATGGTTTCTAAGGAGTAGCGATAACAAGGTTTCTCGTACAAGGGGCAAGAACTCCGAAAGGGTTCATAGGTCATACTCGTTGGGTAGTTTTTCGAAATAACTTTTGATGTCGAGTATCATGAACTATAAAATTCTTCGAAAAGTCTTTCGGTTCAAAAGGCGGTAACGGAAAAATAATAATAATAATAAACATAAGCATTTCAATAGGTCTTTCCACAGAAAGGTGGAAAGACCTAATAAACATAAGCATTTCAAGAGGTCTTTCCACAGAAAGGTGGAAAGACCTAATAACTAGTAGACTAATTGTTCTCGAACAATTAGAGGTCTTTCCACCTTTAAATTTCATATATTCTTCATATTTAACTCTCTACTCTTTATTTTTATACAAAAGAAACCAGAAATGGCTTGAGAGATGGAAAAAATGAAAATTTAAAAATTTTGAAATGACCTTGACCTTTGACCTTGAACAAATATTCAAGGTCAAAGGCCAAAGGTCACATTATAATTAACCCCATGCTTCTACGACTTTTAGCTTTAAAGTAATAAGGTTTACTAGTAAGCGCAAAGACGTTAAAGGGCGATAACTCATATAAGGGGTCATCGGATACTTTCGCACTGAATAGATTGAAGTTGTGTCTAAAGACACTGAATACATTAGTGAAGGTTTCGTGTCTCTGCGGTTTACGGTTTCAGAGGAGTAGCGATAACAAGGTTTTTCGCACAAGGGGCAATAACTTTTAAAAGGGTTAAGCTAAGGGGACAAGATTGAAATCTTTGAAATAGTTTTAAAAGTACATATTAAAGATGCAAAGATATACTGTATATGTTGAAAGACAAAAGAGCTATAAAAAGAGCTTTATTTCTTTTATTTGGAATGACCTTGACCTTTTTACCTTGACATAAACTTCAAGGTCTAGGGTTAAGGAATCTAATGCAGTTAGTTTCATGTCTCTACGACTTATCGTTTTGAAAATTTTTCATTATTTGTAAACTTCAAAAACTTTCAGGGGCAACAACTCATAAAAGGGCTCAACGAATCCTTTCGTAATGAATAGATTGAAGAGTCTCCTCAATTAGTCGAAGACATTGGTGAAGGTTTCGTAACTCTACGGTTTACGGTTTCGGAGGAGTAGCGATAACAAGGTTTCTAGTGAAAGGGGCAATAACTGCGAAAGAGGTCATAGGTTATACGCGTTGGGTCAAATTTGTTCATAACTTTTTATGACCTTTACGATGAACAAAAAATCTTTTCGATAAATGTCGAAACAAAAAATCAGCGGAAGAAAAATAATAATAATAAGAATAATAATAAACAGAAGAAAATCAATAGGTCTTTCCACAGAAAGGTGGAAAGACCTAATAACTAGTAGACTAATTGTTCTCGAACAATTAGAGGTCTTTCCACCTTCTTTAAATTTCATATATTTTTCATATTTAACTCTCTATTGTTTATTTTTATACAAAAGAAACAAGAAATGGCTTGAGAGATGGAAAAAATGAAATTTAAAAAAAAATTCTAATGACCTTGACCTTTGACCTTGAACAATTATTTAAGTTCATAAGTCAAGGGTCACATTGCACTTGACCCCATGCTTCTACGACTTTTAGTTTCAAAGTTATAAGGTTGAATAGTAAGAGCAAAGATGTTAAAGGGCAATAACTCATATAAGGGGTCATCGGATCCTTTCGCACTGAATAGATTGAAGTTGTGTCTAAAGGCCCTGAAGACATTAGTGAAGGTTTCGTGTCTCTGCGGTTTACGGTTTCGGAGTAGTAGCGATAACAAGGTTTTCAATGAAAGGGGCAATAACTTTTAAAAGGGAAAATCTTAGGGGACAAGTATGAAATCTTTGAAATAGTTTGAAGAGTACATATTAAAGATGCAAAGAGATTTAGTATATAATGAAAGACAAAAGAGATATAAAAAGAGCTTAATTTCTCAAATTTTGAATGACCTTGACCTTTGACCTTTACAAAAATTTCAAGGTCTGAGGTCAAAGAATCTAATGCAGTTGGTTCCATGTCTCTACGACTTATCGTTTTGAAAAATTTTCATTATTTGTAAACTTCAAAAACTTTCAGGGGCAATAACTCATTGAAGGGGTCGACATATCATTTCGCAATGAATAGATTGAAAAGTCTTCTCAAGTAGTCAAAGACATTGGTGAAGGTTCTGTATCTCTACGATTTATGGTTTCGAAGGAGTAGCGATAACAAGCTATTCTTGCAAAAGGGTCAATAACTTTGTAAGAGGTCATAGGTCAAACACGTCGGGTCGTTTTTCGGAATAACTTTTAATATCCAGTATCATGAACAATAAAGTTTTTCGATAAGTCTTGTGGTTTCAAAAGTCCGGGAAGAAAAAGAATAATAATAATAACTAGTAGACTAATTGTTCTCGAACAATTAGAGGTCTTTCCACCTTCTTTAAATTTCATATATTTTTCATATTTTACTCTCTAAAGATAATTTTTATACAAAAAGAATCCACAAATGGCTTGAAAGATAGAAAAAAATGAAAATTTTCAAAATTTTGAAATGACCTTGACCTTTGACCTTTACCACATATTGAAGGTCAAAGGACAAGGGTCACATTGCACTTAACCCCATGCTTCTACGACTTTTAGTTTTTAAGTTATAAGGTTTAATAGCAAGAGCAAAGACGTTAAAGGGCGATAACTCATATAAGGGGTCATCGGACACTTTCGCACTGAATAGATTGAAGTTGTGTCTAAAGACCCTGAAGACATTAGTGAAGGTTTTGTGTCTCTACCATTTACGGTTTCTGAGGAGTAGCGATAACAAGGTTTTCAGTAAAAGGGGCAATAACTTTTAAAGGGGTAAATCTTTGGGGACAAGTATGAAATCTTTGAAATAGTTTTAAGAGGACATATTAATGATGCAAAGATATTTAGTACATGTTGAAAGACAAAAGAGATATAAAAAGAGCTTAATTTCTCATATTTTGAATGACCTTGACCTTTGACCTTTGCACATATTTTAAGGTCAAAGGCCATTGAATCTTATGCAGTTGGTCCCATGTCTCTACGACTTATCGTTTTGAAAATTTTTAATTATTCGTAAACATCAAAAACTTTCAGGGGCAATAACTCATAAAAGGAGTTGACGAATACTTTCGCAATGAAAAGATTGAAGAGTCTACTCAATTAGTCGAAGACATTAGTGAAGGTTTCGTATCTCTACGGTTTAAGGTTTCGAAGAAGTAGCGATAACAAGCTTTTATTGCGAAAGGGGTAATAACTCTTTGAGGGGTCAAAGTTCATTTACGCAGGGTCAAATGCAAAGATCTTTTATGGAGTACATTCTAATGGACTATAAATCTTTTCGAAAGATCTTGAAACAAAAAAGTGTCCGGCGGAAAAATAATAAAAATAATAATAAACAGAACAATTTCAATAGGTCTTTCCACAGAAAGGTGGAAAGACCTAATAATAATAATAATAAACATAAGCATTTCAAGAGGTCTTTCCACAGAAAGGTGGAAAGACCTAATAAAGCACTAGGAGACTAATTGTTCAGAGAACAATTAGAGGCCTTTCCACCTTTTTAAGTGTTTCCGTGTCATTTGGGTTGGAAAAAAAGGAGAAAAATGCAAAATATGCAAAAAAAAAAAAAAAAAAAAAAAAAAAAAAAAAAAATGCTCCTCCAGCTGGGCTCGAACTCAAAACCCTTGGGTTGAAAGGCAGGTGCGCTAACCATTCGGCCACGCATTCCGATAACATACGTAAGTTAATTGTTTAAGACTATAGAAGAAATGCAAGCGTATTTTTAGAATCGGTAGGGGAAGAAAGAAGTTCCGTAAAAGGAAATAGTTCCTGAACTTGCAAGCAGTATATAAAATAACAAGGGACGGGCTGCGTGAGAAAACGTTAACACTGTTCCCTAATGAAAATGTATTAATGGACTGTAGCCCGATTCATCGATATTGTGCGCATGCTGAAGTTTTTGTAAATAGCTTCCTTGTAAGCTTAAAAGATCGGGTTCGGATTTTAACATTTCTGACTGAATATCCTGAAATAAATATGAAACATTTAAATAAGCATTTCTTTGGGTTAAATTAAATATGTGTATCACAAATTAAACTCCCAACATGCAGTTTTAGAAGGGAAACACGACAATGAAAGCGAGAATTGTTTTTAATATACCGAAAAATCGCTATTTCTG
>NW_026890123.1:0-21796 GCF_033153115.1 Saccostrea echinata
CATAAAAATGCAAGGATTTCAAACAGGAATATTTTTAATCCCTGTTAAGGTACGTGGGATTTATTTTTTTAAATTTGAATTCAATTAGTTTTGAAAATAAATAACAATGATTTTTATTGATTATGTATCTATATAAATAAATATGAATTCGAAAATTGCAATAAATAAATGACCAATAAAATCCAGTTAACCAAAAGTCAAGGAACTTAATGAGTTAATTTACATAATTATATTAATCATTATCAAACATGCATTTCTGAAAATTCCCATTTAAAATGCTGAAAATTACTCCATTTTTACTTTAATCTTATGATGTTAAACAAAAATCTTGAGAAATTGATATTTTATGTTACATTATGGTAACATTAATTTTTGTTATTGTTTTCTGTTTTTGTTTTGATAATTATTAAAATTATTTCATTTTGAAGCCATAAATTAACTTTTTATCTGTTTCAGGAAAAAATTGTTGTTGTAAATTAATATCTATTGATTTTAGATTATAAAATAAAATTTGTTTTACTTGCAAATAATTGGTCTAATTTAATTATTCATCTGCATATGTATCAGGTAGAAAGGCTTTTAAGATACTTTACAATTACATTTTTCCTGATCAAGTGCATGTTCACTTACAAAAAAAAAAGATAAAGCGTTTATAAATACTGTAATATAGATACACTTCAAGGCTGTCAAATAAGCCTTTAAACAACGCAAGTTTTTAAAAATTAAAATTTATTTAGAATGGATTGAACAAAAAAATGTAGATCTTATGTACCCATGCTTTTTACAACTCACTTTAACTACTATAGTTCTTTATAGGCTTCTTACTCAAAATATAGTCTAATCACTCTCGGCTGTTTACAATTCAAGCTTTGAACTTGCTGACCTTTTCAGAGTTACCCCCTCTTTGACCAGAAATATCAATCAATAAAAAGTTCTTTTTATAAATAAAAAAAAATTCAATAAAAGTTTTGATACAAAAAATGATATGTCATTGACAACACATCAGTAATATCGGAGAGAGAGAGAGAGAGAGAGAGAGAGAGAGAGAGAGAGAGAGAGAGAGTTTCTTCTGTTTTCTCCACAGTTCTCCGGAATCGTTCTTTTGAATAGGGATATTTTTTTTTTTTTTTGTTTTTTTTTTCTATTTTTCTTTTTCTAGATTATTTCTTTTTAAAAGCATTTTAAAGATTAAAAAAAAAATATCAAAGAAATAATTTACATCGAAAATAGGGGTGGATAAATATGAAAATATTCAGAAATTAAATTTGAATTTTTGTGACAAAGGAAATGATTGTTTTTGTATTAAAAAAAATTTATATACATTTGATAGCAAATAAATTGCCTGTTTATAAATCCTTAATCGTATCATAAAAAAATCTTTTTATGTGTCTTAAGGGGTATAGTATTTTAAACACATGTTTGAGGCATGAAACATCTGGAAAACTTCAACAAGCTAAGTTCAGTTACACGCCCTAGAATCTCATCCTTTTTTGTAAGTGAACATGCACTTGAGGAAAAAAAAATGTGTAAAATATTTCAAAGGTAGGTATATAATTAAAATTAAATGTGCTCATCAGAATAGAATCAAATGTAATTTTGATTAAGATTGAATCAACCTATCGTCATGAAGTGCATATGCCTGAATGTTATATAATCTCATTTAATTGTGGATGTTCTGTGTTTTTTAATCATATGAGAGTGAAAATATTAATTCAATTTTATTGCCCAAGACAATCAACAGTAAAAATATGTTTATACACATATGTATTTAGTTTATATTTTCATTATACTTTTAGATTCATCAAAGTATTGAGAATAAAACCTACATAATACATAAATCACTTTTAAGAATGCATGCAAACATGTGCCTGAACTCATCATTATTAGCTAGCTAGAATACTTTCAGAAATTACATCCCAAATTTCTTTTGAAATAATAGGTTCAATCAGGTTAGATTTTCAATTTGATTTTAGACTCAACTATGATTTTTTTAAGTAATTGGGGAATTTTATAGTCTGAATAAATTCTGGGGTTGATAAAAAATGATAATGATTTATAATACATTTTTTTTCTGAAAAGACATTTATATTTCTCGCATAATAATTGCCATTGTATGGAACATTTAAAAAATTATTCGTTAAAAAATTAGCAGACCATTTTTAAAATACTTTTATACTGTAGAATATCAGCAGAATGTAAATATTTCACATACAAAGATCCAGATAGCTTAAAGCAAAGCGACCATGATTTACTCGTGGTATATCTAGGTTCAAGTCCTGGTCTGGATTAATGTTTAAAGATTTACATCTGCTTATAAATGTACCTGCAAAAATAATAAATAAAAAATACATGAATTCCATAGCTTTAGCTATTTTAAAATTTATTTCTTATAACACTTAATCAAAATTGACAGTGTGTCACAATTTGCAATAGTTTTAGATAGAGAAATGCTTTTTGATTTACTTCAAAAACTTAAAATCAACCAATGGCTTTTATTCGCTTTGAGCAAAAATAATTAGTGTACACTCGGTCATCAGTTGAATATTTTTTTTAATATTCAAAATAAAAGGGGTATGAAACTATACCTTTTTAATTAACATCCTTTTTTTTATTTCTGTCAGAAATATACAGTTCAAGTAACAGTGTTTAACATAATAATGTCAAATATCTTTCTCTTTGACAATGAGATATTTTGTGTTGTTTATTTGTATAATTGCATCACTCAGTCAATTCATTTAGAAAGTACAATCACTTTTCCCCCTATTTCAGTCCAGTTTATTAGTGATCATATGCACAAGAAAATTCGGTTGATATAATCAAAGTCCAATTTAATTTATGATTTTTCGCTTCCTTCAGAATATGAAAAAAAGAATTTAACGGAATATTTTAAGCCCACATTCTCAGAATTGCCAAAATGATGAAGATGACACAAAACATTCAATAATGACAGCAAACCATCAAAATACACTGATATCATCAAACATCATAGATCAAGTTGTATATAAGTAAATAGCTGTTTTCCTTGATAAAGCCTGTACACCTTGTAGGTATAAAATCCTCCAAATCACATTTAAAATGAAATGAAAATAATGAATAGAAATTTTAAATTTTATGATTTCTCATTACATGTATTCATGACATTGAATAATCAATTTCCTATATTCCCTCGCAAATTTACACATTAAAAAATCCTTAATTGATCTTTTCACACAAAATTTATTATTTTACATGCAAAAGGATTTTTAAGTTTTGCATCACTCAATCCATTGATTTAGAAAATACACTCACTTTATTTCTATTTCAAACCCCTTTACTTGTGGTCATGTGCCTGAGGAAATATGGGTAAAAAAAAGTCCAACTTGATTGATCATTTTTAGCTTTCTTTTAAATTTGATGACAATATTATAGATTTTTCATGCACATTTAATATTAACACGATGATGAAGATGGCACTAAATATTCAATACTGACTGAACATCGTAAAAATGTATCACCAAATATCATATCTCAAATTGAAATTAAAAGTAAATAGCTGTCTTTTCGCTTGATAAAGCCTGTACATCTTGTACTTTCCAAATAACCGCCAAATCACACTGATTGCTAAGAAATGAAAATGATGAACATAAAATAATGAAGAACCTGATTTTTCCTTATTTATGAGAGTGGCTTAACAATTTCTTTTTTTCTGTCACAAAAATGCACAAATAAATTATAAATTTCTTAATTGGTCTTTATACACAAATCAATCATTTTTATGCAAATGGATTTTTAAGTTTAAGTAAAAGACTTCTCTCTTGTCACTCTATGGTATTACTTGCCAAATCACTTTTAACTGAATGCTAAGAAATGAAAAAAATGATGAATATAAAATAATGAAAAACATTATTTCTCCCTGTTCATGTGAGTGCATCATCACTCTCTGGTATTATCTCTCACAAATTTACAAATCAAAAATAACCTAATTGGTCTTTATACACAAAATTAATCATTTTCATGCAAATAGATTTTTAAGTTTAACATCACACTCTCAATTGATTTAGAAAATACATTCATTTATTTCAAATTTCAAACACCCTTACATGTACTATACATATATACAAGGAATAGTTTAGTGGGGGAATAAAACTAAGTCCAACTTGATAGATCATTTTTAGCTTCCTTCAGAATTCTAAAAGAATTTCATGAAACTTTTCAAGCACACTTACTTGGTATTGACACAATGATGTAGATGACACTTAATGCTCAATAATGATTGCACATCATTAAAATATATCATCCAACATCATATCTCACATTGCAATTAAAAGTAAATGGCTGTCTTTTCCCTTGATAAAGCCTGTGCATCTTGTAGCTTCCAGATCACAGTCACATCACTTTAAAGTGAATGCTAAGAGATGAAAATGATGATTATAAAATAATGAAGAACATGATTTCTCCCTGTTCATGAGAGTGTATCATCAATTTCTATCATTTGCATGGAAATGGATCTTTAACTTTTGCACCACTTTATCAACTGATTTAGAAACTTGATAGATCATTTTTAGCTTCCTTCAGAATTTCAAAGGAATTTCATGAAATTTTTCATGTACTCTTACTTGGTATTGATACAATGATGTAGATGACACTAAATATTCAATAATGACTGCACATCATCAAAATATATAATCCAACATCAAATTTTACATTGCGATAACAAGTTAATAATTGTCTTTTCCTTTGATAAAGCCTGTACATCTTGTACGAGGGTTGTCCGGTTAAATCGTGGACAAAGCGTTTTTCTCGAAAAATAATGGGCGCACTTAGCTGAAATTTTCAGCAAATATTTATTTATTATATTTAAGTGCATCTTAATTTTTTTTTATAAAATATAGACAAAAATAAAGATTTTATTATGCTGGAATGCGCACAGGGTACGGTCCTATGGCGCACGATCAAAAAACCAGGGTTTCATTAGCGAATACACGAGTATTATTTCGAAATAAAAGTATTAAATAGAAAAGGTTGAGTAAAAAATTATGCTATTTTTAATCCACTATCAATTATGTCGTCTTTTGTAAAATTTCAAGGCAATTGCTTAATTTTTGTCAATTTCCCGAGCATTTGAAATGGGAAAGTGATAAACGCAACACACGAAAAATGGCGACGTTTAATGATGTCACGGCGCACCGGAGAGCAGTTCAATTTGATTTATATGTAGTAATACTGCCCAAAGAAACTTTAAACAACTACAGAAGAAAAAAAATATGAAAATATTACTAGATCTTTAGTATACAAGTGAAATGAGGGTTTTCTAAGCGGAAGCTTTTTTGATCGGGTCCTCAAGAAGAATAAAACATACGGACAAACAGCTACTGGCAAAAGCGAAAGACGCTGTCACTGTAGACCGTCGATATACATGTAAGATAGCCTACTTAGTTGATTGATAGTGAGAATACTGACCATAACTTACTAAAAATCTTCAGAAGGTCCCATGTGTGTGCAAAATTGGTTCCTCGACTGTTTAAGGAGGAATAAGGGGAAACTCAAGTATGTGCATCAATGAAATCCCCGAATTTAAGTGGGTTTTATCCAGCTTTTCTTTTAGCAAAGAAGAAACGTGACGCTGCTTTAGACACTTTGACGTTATAATCCGTGCGCCGTAAGGCGATACAACATAAAACGTAAAGTCTCATATTTTGTTTATTTGAGCATATATCTATTTGAAATCTGCTATGTATATTGATGAAAAATGTACGAAAAAGTAGTGAAAATTTTAGAACGCAGTAATGATTATTTTTCACTTTAGACAATTTGGCCACGATTTTACCGGACAACCCTCGTATATTCAAAATCAGTTCCAAATTTCAATTAAGCTGACTGCTAAGGAATTAAAAAAAATGAATATAAAATAATCAAGTACAAGATTTCTCCCTATACAGGAGAGTGCATCATCACTCTCTGGTATTATCTCTCACAAATTTACATGTTAAAAATTTCCTAGTTGGTCATTGTACACAAAATCATTTTCATGCAAATAGGTTTTTAAGTCTTGCATTACTTAATCAATTCATTTAAAAAATATATTCACTCATTAACTATTTCAAACAACCTTACATGTGCTCATATGCACAAGGAATATTTTGAGGGGGAAAAACTAAGTCCAACTTGATAGATCATGTTTATCTTCCTTCAGAATTTCAAAACAATTTCATGAAATTATTCATGCACACTTACTTGGTATTGACACAATGATTTAGATGACACTAAATTTTAAATAATGACTGCATATCATCAAAATATATCAGCCAACATCATATCTCAAATTGCGAATAAAAATAAATAGATGTCTTTTTCCTTGAAGAAGCCTGTGCATCTTGTAGCTTCCAGATCACAGTCACATCACTTTAAAGTGAATGCTTAGAAATGAAAATGATGAATATTAAATAATGAACATGATTTCTCCCTGTTAATGACAGTGCATCATCAAATTCTATCATTTACATGCAAATGAATCTTTAACTTTTGCACCACTCTTTCAATTGATTTAGAAAATGCACTCACTTCTATCCCATTTCAATCCAATTTACTTGTGCACATGTTCACAAGAAAATATGGATGAAAAAACTAAGTCCAACTTGAATGACCACTATTATCTTTCTTCAGAAATTTCAAAAGAATTTCAAGAAATTTTTAATGCACACTTACTTGGCATTGACACAATGATGTAGATGACACTAAATATTCAATAATAACTGCACATCATCAAAATATATAACCAAATATCATATGTCACATTGCGATAACAAGTAAATAACTGTCTTTTCCCTTGATTAGGCCTGTACATCTTGTAAGTTCAAAATCACTGCCATATCACATTTAAACTGACTGCTTAAAAATGCAAAAAATGAATATAAAATAATAAATTACCAGATTTCTCCCTATGCAGGAGAGTGCATCATCACTATCTGGCATTATCTCTCACAAAGTTACATATCAAAAATCCCCAAATTGGTCTTTATACCCAAATTTAATCATTTGCAGGCAAATAGGTTTTTAAGTCTTGCATTACTTAATCAATTTATTTAAAAAATTCATTCACTTATTTTCAATCTCGAATAACTTAACATGTGTTCTTATGCACAAGGAATAGTTTAGGGGGGAAAACTAAGTCCAACTTGATAGATCAATTTTTATCTTCCTTCAGAATTTCAGAACAATTTCAAGAAATTATTCATGCACACTTACTTGGTATGGACACAATGATGTAGATGACACTAAATATTCAATAATGACTGCACATCATCAAAATATATCATCCAACATCATATCTCAAATTGTGAAAAAAAAAGTAAATAGATGTCTTTTCCCTTAAATAAGCCTGTGCATATTGTAGCTTCCAGATCACAGTCACATAACTTTTAACTGAATGCTAAGAAATGAAAATAATGAATATAAAATAATGAAGAACATGATTTCTCCCTGTTCATGAGTGTATATCATCAATTTCTATCATTTGCATGGAAATGGATCTTTAACTTTTGCACCACTCTTTCAACTGATTTAGAAAATACATTCATTTTCATCCTATTTCAATCCAATTTACTTGTGCACATGTGCACAAGGAAATATGGGGGGAAAAAACTAAGTCCAACTTGCTTTATCATTATTAGCTTTCTACAGAATTTCGAAAGAATCTCATGACATTTTTCATGCACAATTACTTGGTATTGATACAATGATGTAGATAACACTAAATATTCAATAATGACTGCACATCATCAAAATATATCACCTAATATAATATGTCACATTGTGATAACAAGTAAAAAGCTGTCTTTTCCCTTGATAAAGCCTGTACATCTTGTAAATTCAAAATTACTCCCAAATCACATTTATTCTAAATGCTTCAAATTTAAAAAATATATATTAAATAATAAAATTCAAGATTAATACCTATTCAGGAGAGTGCATCATCACTCTCTGGTATTATCTCTCATAAATTTACATATCAAAAATTCACTAATTGGTTTTTATGCACAAAAATTATCATTTTCATGCAAATAGGTTTTTAAGTTTAGCAATACTTAATCAATTGAATTAGAAAAAACATTCATTTATTTCCAATTTCAAACAACCTTCCATGTACTCATGTGCACAAGGAAGAGTTTGGGGGGGAAACTAAGTCTAACTTGATAGATCATTTTTATCTTCCTTCAGAATTTTAAAATAAATTTATGAAATTTTTCATGAACACTTAATTGGTATTGACACAATGGTGTAGATGACTCTATATACTCAATATTGACTGCACATCAACAAAATATATCTTCCAATATAATATGTCACATTGCGATTAAAAGTAAATAGCTGTCTTTTCCCTTGATAAAGCCTGTACATCTTGTAAATTCAAAATTACTCCCAAATTACATTTAAACTGCTTGCTTAGAAATTAAAAACACGAATATAAAATAATAAAATACAAGATTTCTCCCAATTCAGTAGTGCATCATCACTCTCTGGTATTATCTCTCACAAATTTACATCTCAAAAATTCCCTAATTGGTTTTTATACACAAAAATAATCATTTTCATGCAAATAGGTTTTTGAGTTTTGCATCACTTAATCAATTGATTTAGAAGATACATTCACTTACTTACGATTTCAAGCAACCTTACATGTACTATACACAAGGAATAGTTTGGGGGGGGGGGGAGGGGGTGAAACTAAGTCTAACTTGATAGATCATTTTTATCTTCCTTCAAACTTTCAAAGTAAATTTATAACATTTTTCATGAACAATTACTTGGTATTGACACAATGATGTAGATGACTCTATATACTCAATATTGACTGCACAACATCAAAATATATCTTCCAATATAATATGTCACATTGCGATTAAAAGTAAATAGCTATCTTTTCCCTTGATAAAGCCTGTACGTCTTGTAAATTCAAAATTACTCCCAAATCACATTTAAACTGACTGCTTAGAAATTAGAAAAATGAATATAAAATGACAAAATACAAGATTTCTCCCAATTCAGTAGTGCATCATCACTCTCTGGTATTATCTCTCACAAATTTACATCTCAAAAATTCCCTAATTGGTTTTTATACACAAAAATAATTTTCATGCAAATAGGTTTTTAAGTTTGGCATCACTTAATCAATTGATTTAGAAAATACATTCACTTACTTACAATTTCAAGCAACCTTACATGTACTCATATGCACAAGGAATATTTTGGAGGGAAGAAACTAAGTCTAATTTGATAGATCATTCTTTATCTTCCTTCAGAATTTCAAAGTAAATTCATGAATTTTTTTTATGCACACATACTGGTAATGACACAATGATGTAGATGACACTAAATACTCAATAATAACTGCACATCATCAAAAAATACAATCCAACATCATATCTCACATTGTAATTAAGAGTAAATAGCTGTCTTTTCCCTTGATAAAGACTGTGCATATTGTAGCTTCCAAATCACTTTAAACTGAATGCTTGGAAATGAAAATGATGAATATAAAAATAATGAAGAGCATGATTTCTCCCTGTTCACGAGAGTGTATCATCAATTTCTATCATTTGCATGCAAATGGATCTCTAACTTTTGCACCACTTTATCAGCTGATTTAGAAAATACACTCACTTTTATCCTATTTCAATTCAATTTACTTATGCACATGTGCACATGAAAATATGAGTGAAAAAGCTAAGACCAACTTGATAGATCATTATTAGCTTTCTACAGAATTTCAAAAGAATTTCAAAAAAAAAATTTTCATGCACACTTACTTGGTATTGACACAATGTTGTAGATAACACTAAATGTTCAATAATGACTACACATCAACAAAATATATCACCCAATATCATATATCACATTGCGATATCAAGTAAATATCTGTCTTTTCCCTTGATTAGGCCTGTGCATCTTGTAAATTCAAAATCACTGCCATATCACATTTAAACTGACTGCTAAAAATGTAAAAAATGAATATAAAATAACAAATTACAAGATTTCTCTCTATGCAGGAGAGAGCATCATCACTTTCTGGTATTATCTCTCACAAATTTACATATCAAAAATCCCTTAATTGATCCTAATACACAAAATTAATCATTTTCATGCAAAAGGTTTTTAAGTTTTGCATCACTTAATCAATTGATTTAGAAAATACATTCACTTATTTCCAATTTCAAACAATCTTACAAACCTGTGCTAATGTGCACAAGGAATAGTTTAGTGGTAAAAACTAAGTCTAACTTGATAGATCATTTTTATCTTCCTTCAGAAATTCAAGACAATTTCATGAATTTTTTCATGCACACTTACTTGGTATTGACAGAATGATGTAGATGACACTAAATACTCAAAAATGACTACACAACATCAAAATATACAATCCAACATCATATCTCACATTGCATGTAAGAGTAAATAGCTGACTTTTCCCTTGATAAAGACTGTGCATCTTGTACCTTCCAAATCACTGCCAAATCACTTTATACTGATTGCTTAGAAATAAAAATGATGTATATAAAATAATGAAGAACATGATTACTCCCTGTTCATGACACTGCATCATCAATTTCTATCATTTTCATGCAAATGGATCTTTAACTTTTGAACCGCTTTATCAACTGATTTAGAAAATACACTCACTTTTGTCCTATTTCAATTCAATTTACTTGTGCACATGAAAATATGAGTGAAAAAACTAAGACCAACTTGATAGATCATTATCATCATTATTATTCTTCAGACTTTCAAAAGAATTTCAAGAACTTTTTCATGCACACTTACTTGGCATTGACACAATGATGTAGATAACACTAAATGTTCAATAATGACTGCATATCAACAAAATATATCACCCAATATCACATGTCACATTGCGATATCAAGTAAATAGCTGTCTTCCCTTGATTAGGCCTGTACATCTTGTAAATTCAAAATCACTGCCATATCACATTTAAACTGACTGCTAAAAATGCAAAAAATGAATACAAAATAATAAAACACAAGATTTCTCCCTATGCAGGAGAGTGCATCATCACTCTCTGGTATTATCTCTCACAAATTTACATATCAAAAATCCCCTAATTGGTCTTTATACACAAAATTTATCATTTTTATGCAAAAAGTTTTTTCAGTTTAACATCACACTCTCAATTGATTTAGAAAATACATTCATTTATTTGAAATTTCAAACAACCTTACATGTACTATATATATATATATACAAGGAATAGTTTAGTGGGGGAATAAAACTAAGTCCAACTTGATAGATCATTTTTATCTTCCTTAAGAATTTCAAAAGAATTTCATGAAATTATTCATGCACACTTACTTGGTATTGACACAATGATGTAGATGACACTTAATGCTCATTAATGACTGCACATCATTAAAATATATCATCCAACATCATATCTCACATTGCAATTAAAAGTAAATGGCTGTCTTTTCCCTTGATAAAGCCTGTGCATCTTGTAGCTTCCAAATCATAGTCACACTTTAAAGTGAATGCTAAGAAATGAAAATGATGAAGAAATCACTGCCAATTCACATTTAAATTGACTGTGAAGAAATGAAATTGCTAAATATAAAATAATGAAGTGTACATGATTTCTCCCTATTCATGAGAGTTGATCATCAATTTCTTATATTCTCTCACAAATTTAAATATAAAAATTCCTTTAATTGGTTTTTATATACAAAATAAATCATTTTCATGCAAATAGATTGTTATGATTTTCATCACTCAAACAATTTATTAAGAAAATACACTCACGTATTTCGAACCAGTTTACTTGTGCTCATGTGCACAAGGAAATATGTGTGAAAAAAAACTAAGTCCAACTTGATATATCAATATTAGCTTTCTTTATAGTTTAAAAACAATTGCATGAAATTTTTCATGCACTCTTACTTGGTATTGACACAGTAATGATGATGACACTAAACATTCAAAAATGACTGCACATCATCAAAATATATCATCCAATATCATATCTCACATTGTGATGAGAAGTAAATAGTTGTCTTTTTCCTTGATGAAGCCTGTACATCTTGTAAGTTCCAAATCACTGCCTAATCAAATTTAAATTGACTTCAAAGAAATGAATATGATGAATATAAGATAATAAAGTACATAATTTCTCCCTATTCATTAGAGTTGATCATCAATTTCTTATATTCTCTCACAAATTTACATTAAAAAAAATTCCATTCATTGCTTTTAATACACAAAATAAATCATTTTCATTCAAATACATTTTTAGCTTTGCATCGTTCAATCAACTTATTTAGAAAATACACTCACTTATTTCCTATTTCAAACCAGTTTACTTGTGCTCATGTGCACAAGGAAATATGTGTGAAAAAAAACTAAGTCCAACTTGATATATCAATATTAGCTTTCTTCAGAATTATAAAACAATTTCATGAAATTTCTCATGCACACTTACTTGGTATTGACACAATGATGAAGATGACACTAAACATTCAAAAATGACTGCACATCATCAAAATATATCATCCTGTACCATATCTCACAATGCGATGAGAAGTAAATAGCTGTCTTTTCCCTTGATAAAGCCTGTACATCTTGTGAGTTCCAAATCACTGCCAAATCAAATTTTAATTGACTTTTAAGAAATGAATATGATGAATATAAAATAATAAGGTACATGATGTCTCCCTATTTTTTAAACGAGGATCATCAATTTCTTATATTCTCTCACAAATTTACATATAAAGAATTCCTTTAATTGGTTTTTATATACAAAATAAATCATTTTCATGCAAATACATTTTTAGTTTTGCATCACTCAAACAATTCATTTAGAAAATACACTCACTTATTTCCTATTTCAATCCAGTTTATTTGTGCTCATGTGCACATGGAAATATGAGTGAAAAAAGCTAAGTCCAACTTGATATATCATTATTAGCTTTCTTTATAATTTTAAAAAAATTTAGTGAAATTTTTTCAGGCACACTTACCTGGTATTGACACAGTAATGATAATGACACTAAATATTCAAAAATGACTGCACATCATCAAAATATATCATCCAATATCATATCTCACATTGTGATGAGAAGTAAATAGTTGTCTTTTTCCTTGATGAAGCCTGTACATCTTGTAAGTTCCAAATCACTGCCAAATCAAATTTAAAATGACTTCTAAAAATGAATATGATGAATATAAAATTAATAGAGTACATGATTTCTCCCTATTCATGAGATTTGATCATCAGTTTCATATATTCTCTGATATATTTACATATAAAAATTCCTTTAATTGGTTTTTATATACAAAATAAATCATTTTCATGCAAATAGATTGTTATGATTTGCATCACTCAAACAATTTATTTAGAAAATACACTCACCTATTTCCAATTTCAAACCAGTTTACTTGTGCACATGTGCACATGAAAATATTAGTGAAAAAAAAAAAAACTAAGTCCAACTTGGTATATCATTATTAGCTTTCTTTAGAATTTTAAAACAATTTCATGAAATATGTCATGCCCACTACTTGGTACTGATAGAATGATGTAGATGACACTAAACATTCAAAAATGACTGCACATCATCAAAATATATCATGATCTATATGGGGATAACGAACAGTATTCAAGCTCAAAAGGCCATTAAACAATCATCCAATATCATATCTCACATTCGGATGAGAAGTAAATAGCTGTCTTTTTCCTTGATGAAGCCTGTACATCTTGTAAGTTCCAAATCACTGCCAAATCAAATTTAAACTGACAGTTTAGAAATGAAAATGATGCATATAAAGTAAAAAATGCAATATTTCTCCCTATTTTTGAGAGAGGATCATCAATTTCTTATATTCTCTCTCAAATTTACAGATAAAAAATTCCTTTAATTGGTTTTTATACACAAAATAAATCATTTTCATGCAAATATACATTTTTAGTTTTGCATCACTCAATCAACTTATTTAGAAAATACACTCACTTATTTCCTATTTCAAACCAGTTTACTTGTGCTCATGTGCACAAGGAAATATGGGTGAAAAAACTAGGTCCAACTTGGTTGATCATTATTAGCTTTCTTCAGAATTTCAAAACAATTTCATGAAATTTCTCAGGCACACTTACTTGGTATTGACAAAATAATGAAGATGACACTAAACATTCAATAATGACTGCACATCTTCAAAATATATCATCCAATATCATATCTCACAATGCGATGAGAAGTAAATAGCTGTCTTTTCCCTTGATAAAGCCTGTACATCTTGTGAGTTCCAAATCACTGCCAAATCAAATTTTAATTGACTTCTAAGAAATGAATATGATGAATATAAGATAATAAAGTACATAATTTCTCCCTATTCATTAGAGTTGATTATCAATTTCTTATTTTCTCTCACAAATTTACATTAAAAAAAATTCCATTCATTGCTTTTAATACACAAAATAAATCATTTTCATTCAAATACATTTTTAGTTTTGCATCGTTCAATCAACTTATTTAGAAAATACACTCACTTATTTCCTATTTCAAACCAGTTTACTTGTGCTCATGTGCCAAATCAAATTTAAACTGGCTGCTAAGAATTGAAAAGTATGAATATAAATCAATAAAGTACATGATTTCTCCCTATTCCTGAGAGTGGGTCATCAATTTCTTATAATTATTCTCTCTCAAATTTACAGATAAAAATTCCTTTAATTGGTTTTTATACACAAAATAAATCATTTTCATGCAAATTGATTTTTAAGTTTTGCATCACTCAATCATGTTATTTAGAAAATACACTGACTTATTTTCCTATTTCAAACCAGTTTACTTTTGTTTATGTGCACATGGAAATATGGGTGGAAAAAAAACTAAGTCCAATATGATTGGTCATTATTAGCCTTCTTCAGAATTTCAAAACAATTTTATGAAATTTTTCATGCACACTTACTTGGTATTGACACAATGATGAAGATGACACTAAACATTCAATAATGACTGCACATCATCCAAATATATCATCCAATATCATATCTCACATTGTGATTAGAAGTAAATAGCTGTCTTTTCCCTTGATAAAGTCTGTACATCTTGTAGGTTCCAAATCACATTTAAACTGGCTGCTAAGAATTGAAAATGATGAATATAAAATAATAAAGTACATGATTTCTCCCTATTCATGAGAGTGGATCATCAATTTCTTATATTATATTATATATTCGTGGTTTATCTAGATTCAACTTCTGGTCTGGATTATGATCCAAGAATTTACGTCTGCTTTAAATTAACCTGCCAAAATTAACAAATCATTTTTTTTTTAAAGTTCACCTTAATGTCAAAGCTTTGGCTATTTTAAAAATTGTAAAATTTAATTCTTATAACACTAAATTAGAATTGATAATATGCAACAATTAACGATATTTTCAATTAGATAAATATTCAAACATTTTTTTTTCTTTCTTTAAATATTTTACATCTAGCAATGGTTATTATTCGCTTTGAAAAAAAGGCATTAAGTGTACACTCAGTGTATCAAATGAAAAACGTATTTGATAAGTTAATAAGATGGCACATTCAAAAAATTAAACAGAAAAAATTGTAAGTCAAACCAATCAAACGATTTTCTTTTAAACCAATTAAATAATTATATTATATATACAGAAAATAAAGTAATTGTTCCCCTGTTATGTAGTAGATTCCTTCCTTTGTTTTCCTACAAAGTTCAAAACCTCATACTTAGTGCTAGAAAAAATAAATAGCTGACATTTCCCTTTGATAAAGCCTGCATATCTTGTGCATTTCAAATCACTGCCAAATCGCAGGAAAACTGACTGCTCAGAATTGAAAATTATGAATATAAAGTAATAAAGGCCCTGATTTTTCCCTACTGATGAGAGTGGATCATCAATATCTCATATTTTGTCACACATTTACACATAAAATTCTCCCTAATTGGCCTTTATAGACAAACTAAATTATTTTCATGGTAATATTTTTTTAGATTTGCATCAATCAATATATATATAAAAAATACACTCACTCATTCCCTCTTTCAAACTAATTGGCTTGTACTCACGTGCAGCAGAGAATTGGGGTGAAAAAAACTAAGTCCAATTTGATTTATCTTTTTTTAGGTTCCTTCAGAATTTTTTAAAGGATATCAAGAAATTTTATGCACCCTTTCTTGGCATTGGGAAATGAAGATGACACTAAACATTCAATAATGACTGCACATTATCAAAATACATCATCCAACATCATATGTCACATTGCGATTAGATGTAAATAGCTGCTTTTTCCCAAGATAATGCTTGTAAATGTACATCCTGTGGATTGGAAATCACTGCCAAATAGCAGGAAAACTGACGGTTAAGAAATGAAAAGGATGAATATAAAGTAATAAAGTCCTTCATTTTTCCCTTTTGATGAGAGTGGATCATACATTTCTCATATTTTCTTGAAAATTTAAATATAAAATGTTCCCTAATTGGCCTTTATAGATAAAACAAAACAATTCGTGGAAATAATTGTTTTTAGATTTGCATCAGTCAATCAATATATATATAAAATACACTCCCTCATTCTCTTTTTTAAACAAATTAGCTTGTACTTATCTGCATAAAGGAATTCGGGTAAAAAAAAAACTAAGTCCAACTTGATTTATCATCTTCATATTCCTTCAGAATGCCGTATGGATTTTAAGAAATCTTTTATGCACCCTTTCTTCACATTGGAAAAATGATAAAGATGACACTAAACATTCAATAATGGCTGCACATTATCAAAATATATCATTCAGCATCATATGTCACATTGCCATTAGAAATAAATAGCTGTCTTTTCCCTTTGATAAAGCCTGTACATCTTGTGGATTTCAAATCACTGCCAAATAGCAGGAAAACTGACTGCTAAGAAATGAAAATGATGAATATAGTTTAATAAAGTCCCTCATATTTCCCTATTGATGAGAGAGAATTATCATTTTCTCATATTTTGTCACAAATTTACAATTAAAATTTTCCCTTATTGTCTTTTATAGACAAAATACATTATTTTCATGGAAATAATTTTTTTTTAGATATGCATCACTCAATCAATACATTTAGAAAATACACTCACTCATTCCCTATTTTGAACCAATTAGCCTGTACTCATGAGCGCAATTGAAATCGGTTAAAAAAAAAATAAGGCTAATTTGAATAATCATCTTCAGGTTCCTTCAAATTTTTTTAAGGATTTTATGTAATCTTTCATGCACCCTTTCTTGGCATTGGAAAAAAATGATGAAGATTGCACTAAAAATTCAATAATGACTGCACATTATCAAAATATATAATCCAACATCATATGTCACATTGCGAAGAGAAATAAATAGTTGCCTTTTCCCTAGATAAAGCCTGTAGATCTTCTTGATTTCAAATCACTGCCAAAAAGCAGGAAAACTGACTACTTTAAAATGAAAATGATGAATATAAATTAATAAAGTCCCTCATTTTCCCCTATTGATGAGAGTCGATCATCAATGTCTTATATTTTGTCACAAATTTACATATAAAACTTTCCCTAACTGGCCTTTATAGACAAAATTAATTATGAATAATAAATAATAACTAAAAAAAACTTTCCATTTCAAAAAAAAAAAAAAAAAAAAAAAAAAAAAAAAATGAAAAAAAATAAAAATATAATTTAATTATTTTATTAATACAATCATTTTTTACTTTATTGAAATTAATACAGAAAAAAAAATAGATTAATACCAAACACTAGGTAGCTTATTTTTGTATTAAAATCTGACTATTTTTTACAGGGTATTATTTTTGTATTTTGGGGAAATTAGATTATTTTCAGTATAACATTTCATATTTTTGTGGACTTCGTTTTTTTGCAAGTGTATTTTTCTGTATCAAAATTGAACTTAGTAATTTTACAGAAAATTACATACAGTTAATCTGTATTATTTACAAAATATTTAAAACTGGCATGTGATTTTAAAGAAACTTCGTCCTTTGAAAGGGAGTTATAATTCAAACTTATTTTGATTGTCAGGATTATTAACAAGAATATGATTTTAAAGAACTTCATCTTTAAAAAGGGAGCTATGGGTATAAGTTGGATGATCACTTGCAGAATTAATCCCCGGTTCCTTCAAAATACAATGCAAATAATGAGCCTTAGAAACGCAGAGAATGTTTTTACCTGCTTCTGTGCAGGCTACAGTACATTATTTGTCAGATATATATAATACTTATAGCAATATGACATATATGTGGACTATACACTTTGAGGATACGAAGAGATAGTTGAATGTATTGTGTCATCTTCATTACTTAAACAATGTCCTGCAGTATGGCATGATGGCCTTTAAGAAATACTACTGGGAATTTGGATAAAAATATTTAAATACGACAGTCACAAAAGGTTGGACTTAAAAGGTTTTCGTCCAAATTCCCATGTGAACATGTGCACTTGCAACGTCCTGTCAAGCAGATAATGCACGGATGTATTTCCATCTATTCATTGAATGAAACAAAACTAATGTGTATTTGCAGGGAAATATTCTTTAATAAATGTGAGATAAAAAGGAATTTTTTCATGTCATTTTACTACATAACATGGGAATTTGATGATCAACTCTTATTATTAAAGTACATGTAAATAGTATATCTAGATCACTTTAAGTCTATCATTTTCAAGTTATGATGAGAATGAATGAGCATTGGTATTTTCTAATGATTTGAAATCTACATGCTGTACAGATTTTAGCAAGGCATCTGTTGTCAGCTACTTTACTACTTATCACAATATGATATGTGGTCTAATTAATTTTGATGATATTCTGATATAGTTGAATGTTAAATGTCATATATCAATGTCATTAAAAATGCCATGTAATTGTGCTTCTTTGAATTTTAGAAGTCCTTTTATGAATTTAGAGAGAAATTTCTACTCTAAATACAAAAACAGGATGGACTCAAGAATATTTTTTTCATTCGAACTCTCATTTGCACATGAGCACAAGCAAGTCCTTTCCTACATCACCTGATGGAATAAAACAAAACTAAGGTATATATTCTTATGGAAATCATTATTTTATAAATAGAGACAACAGGAGAATTTTTTCATGTTATTTCATGACAGGATATGAAAGGCTCCTAATCCACTTTTATAACTAATTAAATTTTCTGATTTGTAAGGAATCTATCAGCTATTTACTATTAGTTGCATTATGACATATAATGCGGACTTACAAAGTTTGACGATGCAAAGAGACAGTGTTAGTTAAGGGTATTACTTCATTACTTTAATAATTTTCTGTTATCCTGCAAAATAGAATTTAAGAAATCCTTTTATGATTTATGAGAAATCTATAAATACAAAATCAGGTTGCGTTTGCACTTTTATCACCTAATCTCTCCTGTGCACATGAGCACAGGCAAATTCTTTGAAGCAGACAATCTATGGGGGTATTTCCAACATCTATTGATTTGTTGAAACATCACTAAGTAGCATATTTTACAGGTAAATCCATGATTTTAAAACTTTGAGACTAAAATGGAAATTTTGACAAATGATTTAACGACAAAAAAACTAGAAGCTGATGATCATCTCTTATCACTAATTTATATTCTATGTCTAGCTCATTTAATTTACATCTCTTTATCTTATCTCGTTATATTGAGTTTGTAATGATTTGAAATCCACCTGCTGTGCATGCTTTAGCATATATGACATATAATGTGGGCTTGATTTAAAGAGATAGTTAAATAATAAGTGACATCTTTATTACTTTTTTTAAGCCCTGCAATAGTGCATATACCTTGAATTTTGGTAGAAATCTACAAATACTATTGAAATTTTGTTCAGATTTTCTCAATTCAAACTTTCATGAGCACAAGAGCACAGTCAGGGTGCTTTGAAGCAGACAATGTGTGAGAGTATTTCTTATACATGTACATTGATTAAATAAAAAAAAAACTGAGTATATATTTGCATGGGAATCAAAAGCCAAAAAAAGAAATACTGAAGTTCTCAAATAATTTATTTCAGGTGATTCACTCTTATTTCTTTTTCTAAGTCACTTTATATATACCATTTTCAGCTCATTTCAAATATTTTCCAGTGACATTTTCGATTGATTTTGAAATCTGTTTTTTGACAAACTGTACACAGGGGCTGTCAACTTATTACTACATGTGGTATCAGTTTGCATGTGACATATAATATAGAGTTATATGTTTCCGTGATTAGAAAACCAAGATACTTCATAACGTTAAAAAAAAAACGGTAATTGTGTCTTTAATCGAGAATTTATATAATTTATATAAAACAATTTTCTTTCAAATCATAATCATGGAAGAGAAAATACATATTAAATATTTATAATAACTCATATCTGCATATGAAATTTTAGAAATATCAGAAATGTACTAACTCGAAGAATAACTCTTCATTGTATTTGTCTGTAAGTATATATTTTTATGCCTATTAGATCTCTGTTATGGAAATAAATGCTATTCTATTCTATTCACATATTAAGATCTTAAAGAGGGGGGTGGGCAAATTTTGCTAGCTATAGCTTGTGGTTTTTGTAGGATTTCAGATTTTCTGCACAAGTTGTAAATTGATACAGCAATACCGCATTCCTATGCAGACGACTCTGTTAAAAAGCAGGACAATGTAGGTCAAAAATCTGTTTTCCCCGACTAAGCGATTGAAACAATAAAGTCTGGCATTCAGAAGTGTAAACGAGAGGCTCACTGGGGGTCTTGCTGTATCTTAAGATTGCATTTAATTATAATGCATGTATCAGAATTATTTCATTAAAAAAATGTAGAGAACAAATGAATCTTTGAATTAGTAAAATGAAATTGGATTTCATACAAATAAAAATTTGAATAAATGAATGAATAGATAAAGGAAAAGAAACAAGATGTTGCAAACTTTTTAATTTGTTTGCTTATAATTGTTTTCTTAAGCAAAATCGTATGATCATAAAACTTCCAGGGAGTTCCTGGTGCATGTCAGATAGCCTTTTAGAACGTACATGTACGTTCTTTTGACAAGAAGAAAAAGAAGGTCATTCGATGATCCTATACTATAATTAAGCATTGCTAATAGCAATACTTAATAATTACTTCGTCCAAAATGTGTGGGGCACAGTTCAATGCTCAGTTGGAAGGAATTCTAATAAATAAAGAGTATAAACACAAGGTGACACTTTTCCGTTGAAAATAATTAAGTTTCAAAAAATAAACTATAAAATCATAGCATATTTTGTAGAATGGTGGGGAATTCGTGGACTTTATCATCTTTGTTGTTTACCTTTAATTTCATTCTTTGAAATGCAGTGCATCTAGACATATAACAATTAAATTATCCTACTTGTTATTTGGTATAATTATGCTTCAAATGATATACGAAAAGCCCCCCCCCCCCCCAATAAAAAAAAAAACTTCTATACTTACAAAAAGATAATAAAAGATGAAATTGTTGTTCATGTCTATACTTATGAAAAGATAATAAAGATGAAATTCATCTTAGGAAATTGTTGTTCATGTCTATAAATGTATGAGACTAAATTTTTTTCATGCAAAATAAATTGCAAATCAAAGATCATCGATCCTCTGAAACGTACAAGCATTTAAAATAAAAAAAAAAACACCTAAAAATCTATTCCATTATAAGAGTTTGTATAAGACTAATGACCTTTTCTGTTTATTAATTGCTTGTCAATATTTTAACCCCCCCCCCCCCCCCGATTGTATTTTCTTTGGAGAAATAGACAGTCAATAACTAG
>NW_026890124.1:0-14246 GCF_033153115.1 Saccostrea echinata
CTGCTAAATATTTTTTCATGAATTAATTTACCTGATTTTTTAAGATTTTTTTTCCTATATAGAAACATATAGTGAAAACAATTACCGGTGTGATACCTTGAAGGTGATTGTGTAAAATCATCTGCATCAATATAAAAGGCTGTTTTAATTTTTAAAAGGCATATTTCAACAAAATATGTCATTTTATGAACTTTCTGTGTGAAAGCACATATTTTAAAAATTAGAAGTAGAGTTGAATTGAATCTTTAGACATTTCTCTGAAAAATACTTATAATATATCATGTTTTACCCTCAAAACTTTAAATTATGACTTTCAAAGTAGGATTATGCATCTGACATGTAGAAAGAAGTTAGAAAATGTTGGTTTTTTATTTTAGATGACTTTAAACTATGTGCACCACCTGACCGCAGTCAATTATAGTGTCTACAGACTTTGCCGTAAAAGTACTTTAGGCTGATTTTTTCAAGAAAAGACTAATTCTGGGATTGCGAATGAGTTTTCAACAAAAGTGACAACTGCGATAAAATGTGAAGAAGTAAAACATTTTTTCACAGAGTGATAAATTTTACAGAGAGTGGATTTACTTTCATTTTATTCACCTGAAGTAATGCATGTATTACTGCAGTGGAGGAATATAAATAATGAAATGAGGTAAATTTGTCTAATAAAAATAATGCACAAGTAAAATTTATTTAGAATTTTTCAAAAATAAGAAGCTTATGACCAAAAAATGCATAAATACTGTCAGGGCATGAGAGTGAATACTTATTCAGAGTTCTAATCATGTAGCACACATGTAGTACAGAATGTCACTTAGCACCATGGTATGCCTGTTATGGTTCTCTGGACTTTTTGCATGCTTACGCAGCTGACATCCATGATTTTTCAGTTTGTCGGAGAATGTGTTTTGTCATGTTAGCACTTTTATGTAGGTTTTGACTCTCTCTTTTAAATTAAGTCTCAGTCAGGATGCTTATTTCAGCATGATTTGTTAAGCATATTAATATACTGAAATATTAATAAATTACAAATTAAAGTGATGAAGAAATTTGATACATTTACACAATCAAAATATCAGAATAACCATAATTCAGCTAATAAAGTGCCCTGTTTTTCTTATGTCACTTCCTATAAATTTTATCAGCAGTTTTTGTACACCCACCCACCCCCAAGAACCATGTAGGATGGCCTGATATTAGTCTTTTTGTTGCATTTTTTCACATTTGAAAGTGTTAAAACTCATAAAAATGTTTAAGATTTATATTTTGAAATTTAAATGTTGAATTTTTATGTAAATTTGGTGAAACCAAAAGCTGTAATCTTGAATTAATCATGCAAATTCATCAAACACCTTTGGAATTCCTGAGTAATTCAATGAAAAGAGGATAATTATGCATGTTCAATTGGAATTTCATGGCTAATTTGTGTCTGCAGAGAAAGCCAGTTACATAAATCCAAACAATAAATTACATCTGAATTGTTTCCTCCATTTTCTTATCATCAAAGCAAGTTTAATGGAGTGTCAGAGCTGTCCAGATTCTCCCTAGGTGCTGATATCATTTGGACTGCCCTGTGTTACAACACAGCTTTTAGATAAACTTCTGCACATCAGCTTGTAGACAAGTACCTAGGCTTTATTTGGAACATAAATTGACCAGATGCAGATTTTATTATCAGTCTAATATTTAACAATTTCTGTGAATTCTGTCATTCTTAGGAGGGCAAAATGCAATTTTGTTATGTAATAATTGCATAATGGTCTCAGACTTGTGAACTATTTTTTGTTTGTTGTGAAGAACAATGTATATACTCTCCACGGATAAGAAATTGTTTGCCAGACTTAGTCTATTAATGATGAAATTCTGCTTCAAAATATGCACACAAAAACTTCTGTCAGAGTGCTCTGTATGTATTCTTGACTGCTCTGGAGTAAGGGAGATAAATGCATATATCTCCAGCAATAAGGGGAATTAGATCACCAAACTTAAGGATGTTGGTGGCAGTTATTTAAGAAATCTCAGGTGCAAAAATGAAAAAAATCTGACAACTTCAAGGGTCCTTCAAGGTATCACACTGGTAATTGACCAATCAAAATGAACTTAGTCAATTGTAGTTCCATACATATAAAATTAATTTTTCTTTCTTTTGATAATTTTTTTAATTTTCTTCCAGGCTATTTTTACAACTTTGGTACCTGTGCCTATTAAATTTAATGTACTTTGTAAATAAATAAAGTTTTTTGACAGGAACTATTTTTTTCAGGGCATAGGAGGCTACTTCCTGGGGTGCACTGGAGCTGTTTATAAACACATTGAAAACACGTGGATTTGAGGGTAGCCCTGTTTGCAGATGGAAAAAATCAGAAAATGCCGTGTAGGTACCCTGTTTTTTGGACTCGGCTAATGAGAGAGGTAATGTTTTATACTTCCTGCTAAATATTTTTTCATGAATTAATTTACCTGATTTTTTAAGATTTTTTTTCCTATATAGAAACATATAGTGAAAACAATTACCGGTGTGATACCTTGAAGGTGATTGTGTAAAATCATCTGCATCAATATAAAAGGCTGTTTTAATTTTTAAAAGGCATATTTCAACAAAATATGTCATTTTATGAACTTTCTGTGTGAAAGCACATATTTTAAAAATTAGAAGTAGAGTTGAATTGAATCTTTAGACATTTCTCTGAAAAATACTTATAATATATCATGTTTTACCCTCAAAACTTTAAATTATGACTTTCAAAGTAGGATTATGCATCTGACATGTAGAAAGAAGTTAGAAAATGTTGGTTTTTTATTTTAGATGACTTTAAACTATGTGCACCACCTGACCGCAGTCAATTATAGTGTCTACAGACTTTGCCGTAAAAGTACTTTAGGCTGATTTTTTCAAGAAAAGACTAATTCTGGGATTGCGAATGAGTTTTCAACAAAAGTGACAACTGCGATAAAATGTGAAGAAGTAAAACATTTTTTCACAGAGTGATAAATTTTACAGAGAGTGGATTTACTTTCATTTTATTCACCTGAAGTAATGCATGTATTACTGCAGTGGAGGAATATAAATAATGAAATGAGGTAAATTTGTCTAATAAAAATAATGCACAAGTAAAATTTATTTAGAATTTTTCAAAAATAAGAAGCTTATGACCAAAAAATGCATAAATACTGTCAGGGCATGAGAGTGAATACTTATTCAGAGTTCTAATCATGTAGCACACATGTAGTACAGAATGTCACTTAGCACCATGGTATGCCTGTTATGGTTCTCTGGACTTTTTGCATGCTTACGCAGCTGACATCCATGATTTTTCAGTTTGTCGGAGAATGTGTTTTGTCATGTTAGCACTTTTATGTAGGTTTTGACTCTCTCTTTTAAATTAAGTCTCAGTCAGGATGCTTATTTCAGCATGATTTGTTAAGCATATTAATATACTGAAATATTAATAAATTACAAATTAAAGTGATGAAGAAATTTGATACATTTACACAATCAAAATATCAGAATAACCATAATTCAGCTAATAAAGTGCCCTGTTTTTCTTATGTCACTTCCTATAAATTTTATCAGCAGTTTTTGTACACCCACCCACCCCCAAGAACCATGTAGGATGGCCTGATATTAGTCTTTTTGTTGCATTTTTTCACATTTGAAAGTGTTAAAACTCATAAAAATGTTTAAGATTTATATTTTGAAATTTAAATGTTGAATTTTTATGTAAATTTGGTGAAACCAAAAGCTGTAATCTTGAATTAATCATGCAAATTCATCAAACACCTTTGGAATTCCTGAGTAATTCAATGAAAAGAGGATAATTATGCATGTTCAATTGGAATTTCATGGCTAATTTGTGTCTGCAGAGAAAGCCAGTTACATAAATCCAAACAATAAATTACATCTGAATTGTTTCCTCCATTTTCTTATCATCAAAGCAAGTTTAATGGAGTGTCAGAGCTGTCCAGATTCTCCCTAGGTGCTGATATCATTTGGACTGCCCTGTGTTACAACACAGCTTTTAGATAAACTTCTGCACATCAGCTTGTAGACAAGTACCTAGGCTTTATTTGGAACATAAATTGACCAGATGCAGATTTTATTATCAGTCTAATATTTAACAATTTCTGTGAATTCTGTCATTCTTAGGAGGGCAAAATGCAATTTTGTTATGTAATAATTGCATAATGGTCTCAGACTTGTGAACTATTTTTTGTTTGTTGTGAAGAACAATGTATATACTCTCCACGGATAAGAAATTGTTTGCCAGACTTAGTCTATTAATGATGAAATTCTGCTTCAAAATATGCACACAAAAACTTCTGTCAGAGTGCTCTGTATGTATTCTTGACTGCTCTGGAGTAAGGGAGATAAATGCATATATCTCCAGCAATAAGGGGAATTAGATCACCAAACTTAAGGATGTTGGTGGCAGTTATTTAAGAAATCTCAGGTGCAAAAATGAAAAAAATCTGACAACTTCAAGGGTCCTTCAAGGTATCACACTGGTAATTGACCAATCAAAATGAACTTAGTCAATTGTAGTTCCATACATATAAAATTAATTTTTCTTTCTTTTGATAATTTTTTTAATTTTCTTCCAGGCTATTTTTACAACTTTGGTACCTGTGCCTATTAAATTTAATGTACTTTGTAAATAAATAAAGTTTTTTGACAGGAACTATTTTTTTCAGGGCATAGGAGGCTACTTCCTGGGGTGCACTGGAGCTGTTTATAAACACATTGAAAACACGTGGATTTGAGGGTAGCCCTGTTTGCAGATGGAAAAAATCAGAAAATGCCGTGTAGGTACCCTGTTTTTTGGACTCGGCTAATGAGAGAGGTAATGTTTTATACTTCCTGCTAAATATTTTTTCATGAATTAATTTACCTGATTTTTTAAGATTTTTTTTCCTATATAGAAACATATAGTGAAAACAATTACCGGTGTGATACCTTGAAGGTGATTGTGTAAAATCATCTGCATCAATATAAAAGGCTGTTTTAATTTTTAAAAGGCATATTTCAACAAAATATGTCATTTTATGAACTTTCTGTGTGAAAGCACATATTTTAAAAATTAGAAGTAGAGTTGAATTGAATCTTTAGACATTTCTCTGAAAAATACTTATAATATATCATGTTTTACCCTCAAAACTTTAAATTATGACTTTCAAAGTAGGATTATGCATCTGACATGTAGAAAGAAGTTAGAAAATGTTGGTTTTTTATTTTAGATGACTTTAAACTATGTGCACCACCTGACCGCAGTCAATTATAGTGTCTACAGACTTTGCCGTAAAAGTACTTTAGGCTGATTTTTTCAAGAAAAGACTAATTCTGGGATTGCGAATGAGTTTTCAACAAAAGTGACAACTGCGATAAAATGTGAAGAAGTAAAACATTTTTTCACAGAGTGATAAATTTTACAGAGAGTGGATTTACTTTCATTTTATTCACCTGAAGTAATGCATGTATTACTGCAGTGGAGGAATATAAATAATGAAATGAGGTAAATTTGTCTAATAAAAATAATGCACAAGTAAAATTTATTTAGAATTTTTCAAAAATAAGAAGCTTATGACCAAAAAATGCATAAATACTGTCAGGGCATGAGAGTGAATACTTATTCAGAGTTCTAATCATGTAGCACACATGTAGTACAGAATGTCACTTAGCACCATGGTATGCCTGTTATGGTTCTCTGGACTTTTTGCATGCTTACGCAGCTGACATCCATGATTTTTCAGTTTGTCGGAGAATGTGTTTTGTCATGTTAGCACTTTTATGTAGGTTTTGACTCTCTCTTTTAAATTAAGTCTCAGTCAGGATGCTTATTTCAGCATGATTTGTTAAGCATATTAATATACTGAAATATTAATAAATTACAAAATAAAGTGATGAAGAAATTTGATACATTTACACAATCAAAATATCAGAATAACCATAATTCAGCTAATAAAGTGCCCTGTTTTTCTTATGTCACTTCCTATAAATTTTATCAGCAGTTTTTGTACACCCACCCACCCCCAAGAACCATGTAGGATGGCCTGATATTAGTCTTTTTGTTGCATTTTTTCACATTTGAAAGTGTTAAAACTCATAAAAATGTTTAAGATTTATATTTTGAAATTTAAATGTTGAATTTTTATGTAAATTTGGTGAAACCAAAAGCTGTAATCTTGAATTAATCATGCAAATTCATCAAACACCTTTGGAATTCCTGAGTAATTCAATGAAAAGAGGATAATTATGCATGTTCAATTGGAATTTCATGGCTAATTTGTGTCTGCAGAGAAAGCCAGTTACATAAATCCAAACAATAAATTACATCTGAATTGTTTCCTCCATTTTCTTATCATCAAAGCAAGTTTAATGGAGTGTCAGAGCTGTCCAGATTCTCCCTAGGTGCTGATATCATTTGGACTGCCCTGTGTTACAACACAGCTTTTAGATAAACTTCTGCACATCAGCTTGTAGACAAGTACCTAGGCTTTATTTGGAACATAAATTGACCAGATGCAGATTTTATTATCAGTCTAATATTTAACAATTTCTGTGAATTCTGTCATTCTTAGGAGGGCAAAATGCAATTTTGTTATGTAATAATTGCATAATGGTCTCAGACTTGTGAACTATTTTTTGTTTGTTGTGAAGAACAATGTATATACTCTCCACGGATAAGAAATTGTTTGCCAGACTTAGTCTATTAATGATGAAATTCTGCTTCAAAATATGCACACAAAAACTTCTGTCAGAGTGCTCTGTATGTATTCTTGACTGCTCTGGAGTAAGGGAGATAAATGCATATATCTCCAGCAATAAGGGGAATTAGATCACCAAACTTAAGGATGTTGGTGGCAGTTATTTAAGAAATCTCAGGTGCAAAAATGAAAAAAATCTGACAACTTCAAGGGTCCTTCAAGGTATCACACTGGTAATTGACCAATCAAAATGAACTTAGTCAATTGTAGTTCCATACATATAAAATTAATTTTTCTTTCTTTTGATAATTTTTTTAATTTTCTTCCAGGCTATTTTTACAACTTTGGTACCTGTGCCTATTAAATTTAATGTACTTTGTAAATAAATAAAGTTTTTTGACAGGAACTATTTTTTTCAGGGCATAGGAGGCTACTTCCTGGGGTGCACTGGAGCTGTTTATAAACACATTGAAAACACGTGGATTTGAGGGTAGCCCTGTTTGCAGATGGAAAAAATCAGAAAATGCCGTGTAGGTACCCTGTTTTTTGGACTCGGCTAATGAGAGAGGTAATGTTTTATACTTCCTGCTAAATATTTTTTCATGAATTAATTTACCTGATTTTTTAAGATTTTTTTTCCTATATAGAAACATATAGTGAAAACAATTACCGGTGTGATACCTTGAAGGTGATTGTGTAAAATCATCTGCATCAATATAAAAGGCTGTTTTAATTTTTAAAAGGCATATTTCAACAAAATATGTCATTTTATGAACTTTCTGTGTGAAAGCACATATTTTAAAAATTAGAAGTAGAGTTGAATTGAATCTTTAGACATTTCTCTGAAAAATACTTATAATATATCATGTTTTACCCTCAAAACTTTAAATTATGACTTTCAAAGTAGGATTATGCATCTGACATGTAGAAAGAAGTTAGAAAATGTTGGTTTTTTATTTTAGATGACTTTAAACTATGTGCACCACCTGACCGCAGTCAATTATAGTGTCTACAGACTTTGCCGTAAAAGTACTTTAGGCTGATTTTTTCAAGAAAAGACTAATTCTGGGATTGCGAATGAGTTTTCAACAAAAGTGACAACTGCGATAAAATGTGAAGAAGTAAAACATTTTTTCACAGAGTGATAAATTTTACAGAGAGTGGATTTACTTTCATTTTATTCACCTGAAGTAATGCATGTATTACTGCAGTGGAGGAATATAAATAATGAAATGAGGTAAATTTGTCTAATAAAAATAATGCACAAGTAAAATTTATTTAGAATTTTTCAAAAATAAGAAGCTTATGACCAAAAAATGCATAAATACTGTCAGGGCATGAGAGTGAATACTTATTCAGAGTTCTAATCATGTAGCACACATGTAGTACAGAATGTCACTTAGCACCATGGTATGCCTGTTATGGTTCTCTGGACTTTTTGCATGCTTACGCAGCTGACATCCATGATTTTTCAGTTTGTCGGAGAATGTGTTTTGTCATGTTAGCACTTTTATGTAGGTTTTGACTCTCTCTTTTAAATTAAGTCTCAGTCAGGATGCTTATTTCAGCATGATTTGTTAAGCATATTAATATACTGAAATATTAATAAATTACAAATTAAAGTGATGAAGAAATTTGATACATTTACACAATCAAAATATCAGAATAACCATAATTCAGCTAATAAAGTGCCCTGTTTTTCTTATGTCACTTCCTATAAATTTTATCAGCAGTTTTTGTACACCCACCCACCCCCAAGAACCATGTAGGATGGCCTGATATTAGTCTTTTTGTTGCATTTTTTCACATTTGAAAGTGTTAAAACTCATAAAAATGTTTAAGATTTATATTTTGAAATTTAAATGTTGAATTTTTATGTAAATTTGGTGAAACCAAAAGCTGTAATCTTGAATTAATCATGCAAATTCATCAAACACCTTTGGAATTCCTGAGTAATTCAATGAAAAGAGGATAATTATGCATGTTCAATTGGAATTTCATGGCTAATTTGTGTCTGCAGAGAAAGCCAGTTACATAAATCCAAACAATAAATTACATCTGAATTGTTTCCTCCATTTTCTTATCATCAAAGCAAGTTTAATGGAGTGTCAGAGCTGTCCAGATTCTCCCTAGGTGCTGATATCATTTGGACTGCCCTGTGTTACAACACAGCTTTTAGATAAACTTCTGCACATCAGCTTGTAGACAAGTACCTAGGCTTTATTTGGAACATAAATTGACCAGATGCAGATTTTATTATCAGTCTAATATTTAACAATTTCTGTGAATTCTGTCATTCTTAGGAGGGCAAAATGCAATTTTGTTATGTAATAATTGCATAATGGTCTCAGACTTGTGAACTATTTTTTGTTTGTTGTGAAGAACAATGTATATACTCTCCACGGATAAGAAATTGTTTGCCAGACTTAGTCTATTAATGATGAAATTCTGCTTCAAAATATGCACACAAAAACTTCTGTCAGAGTGCTCTGTATGTATTCTTGACTGCTCTGGAGTAAGGGAGATAAATGCATATATCTCCAGCAATAAGGGGAATTAGATCACCAAACTTAAGGATGTTGGTGGCAGTTATTTAAGAAATCTCAGGTGCAAAAATGAAAAAAATCTGACAACTTCAAGGGTCCTTCAAGGTATCACACTGGTAATTGACCAATCAAAATGAACTTAGTCAATTGTAGTTCCATACATATAAAATTAATTTTTCTTTCTTTTGATAATTTTTTTAATTTTCTTCCAGGCTATTTTTACAACTTTGGTACCTGTGCCTATTAAATTTAATGTACTTTGTAAATAAATAAAGTTTTTTGACAGGAACTATTTTTTTCAGGGCATAGGAGGCTACTTCCTGGGGTGCACTGGAGCTGTTTATAAACACATTGAAAACACGTGGATTTGAGGGTAGCCCTGTTTGCAGATGGAAAAAATCAGAAAATGCCGTGTAGGTACCCTGTTTTTTGGACTCGGCTAATGAGAGAGGTAATGTTTTATACTTCCTGCTAAATATTTTTTCATGAATTAATTTACCTGATTTTTTAAGATTTTTTTTCCTATATAGAAACATATAGTGAAAACAATTACCGGTGTGATACCTTGAAGGTGATTGTGTAAAATCATCTGCATCAATATAAAAGGCTGTTTTAATTTTTAAAAGGCATATTTCAACAAAATATGTCATTTTATGAACTTTCTGTGTGAAAGCACATATTTTAAAAATTAGAAGTAGAGTTGAATTGAATCTTTAGACATTTCTCTGAAAAATACTTATAATATATCATGTTTTACCCTCAAAACTTTAAATTATGACTTTCAAAGTAGGATTATGCATCTGACATGTAGAAAGAAGTTAGAAAATGTTGGTTTTTTATTTTAGATGACTTTAAACTATGTGCACCACCTGACCGCAGTCAATTATAGTGTCTACAGACTTTGCCGTAAAAGTACTTTAGGCTGATTTTTTCAAGAAAAGACTAATTCTGGGATTGCGAATGAGTTTTCAACAAAAGTGACAACTGCGATAAAATGTGAAGAAGTAAAACATTTTTTCACAGAGTGATAAATTTTACAGAGAGTGGATTTACTTTCATTTTATTCACCTGAAGTAATGCATGTATTACTGCAGTGGAGGAATATAAATAATGAAATGAGGTAAATTTGTCTAATAAAAATAATGCACAAGTAAAATTTATTTAGAATTTTTCAAAAATAAGAAGCTTATGACCAAAAAATGCATAAATACTGTCAGGGCATGAGAGTGAATACTTATTCAGAGTTCTAATCATGTAGCACACATGTAGTACAGAATGTCACTTAGCACCATGGTATGCCTGTTATGGTTCTCTGGACTTTTTGCATGCTTACGCAGCTGACATCCATGATTTTTCAGTTTGTCGGAGAATGTGTTTTGTCATGTTAGCACTTTTATGTAGGTTTTGACTCTCTCTTTTAAATTAAGTCTCAGTCAGGATGCTTATTTCAGCATGATTTGTTAAGCATATTAATATACTGAAATATTAATAAATTACAAATTAAAGTGATGAAGAAATTTGATACATTTACACAATCAAAATATCAGAATAACCATAATTCAGCTAATAAAGTGCCCTGTTTTTCTTATGTCACTTCCTATAAATTTTATCAGCAGTTTTTGTACACCCACCCACCCCCAAGAACCATGTAGGATGGCCTGATATTAGTCTTTTTGTTGCATTTTTTCACATTTGAAAGTGTTAAAACTCATAAAAATGTTTAAGATTTATATTTTGAAATTTAAATGTTGAATTTTTATGTAAATTTGGTGAAACCAAAAGCTGTAATCTTGAATTAATCATGCAAATTCATCAAACACCTTTGGAATTCCTGAGTAATTCAATGAAAAGAGGATAATTATGCATGTTCAATTGGAATTTCATGGCTAATTTGTGTCTGCAGAGAAAGCCAGTTACATAAATCCAAACAATAAATTACATCTGAATTGTTTCCTCCATTTTCTTATCATCAAAGCAAGTTTAATGGAGTGTCAGAGCTGTCCAGATTCTCCCTAGGTGCTGATATCATTTGGACTGCCCTGTGTTACAACACAGCTTTTAGATAAACTTCTGCACATCAGCTTGTAGACAAGTACCTAGGCTTTATTTGGAACATAAATTGACCAGATGCAGATTTTATTATCAGTCTAATATTTAACAATTTCTGTGAATTCTGTCATTCTTAGGAGGGCAAAATGCAATTTTGTTATGTAATAATTGCATAATGGTCTCAGACTTGTGAACTATTTTTTGTTTGTTGTGAAGAACAATGTATATACTCTCCACGGATAAGAAATTGTTTGCCAGACTTAGTCTATTAATGATGAAATTCTGCTTCAAAATATGCACACAAAAACTTCTGTCAGAGTGCTCTGTATGTATTCTTGACTGCTCTGGAGTAAGGGAGATAAATGCATATATCTCCAGCAATAAGGGGAATTAGATCACCAAACTTAAGGATGTTGGTGGCAGTTATTTAAGAAATCTCAGGTGCAAAAATGAAAAAAATCTGACAACTTCAAGGGTCCTTCAAGGTATCACACTGGTAATTGACCAATCAAAATGAACTTAGTCAATTGTAGTTCCATACATATAAAATTAATTTTTCTTTCTTTTGATAATTTTTTTAATTTTCTTCCAGGCTATTTTTACAACTTTGGTACCTGTGCCTATTAAATTTAATGTACTTTGTAAATAAATAAAGTTTTTTGACAGGAACTATTTTTTTCAGGGCATAGGAGGCTACTTCCTGGGGTGCACTGGAGCTGTTTATAAACACATTGAAAACACGTGGATTTGAGGGTAGCCCTGTTTGCAGATGGAAAAAATCAGAAAATGCCGTGTAGGTACCCTGTTTTTTGGACTCGGCTAATGAGAGAGGTAATGTTTTATACTTCCTGCTAAATATTTTTTCATGAATTAATTTACCTGATTTTTTAAGATTTTTTTTCCTATATAGAAACATATAGTGAAAACAATTACCGGTGTGATACCTTGAAGGTGATTGTGTAAAATCATCTGCATCAATATAAAAGGCTGTTTTAATTTTTAAAAGGCATATTTCAACAAAATATGTCATTTTATGAACTTTCTGTGTGAAAGCACATATTTTAAAAATTAGAAGTAGAGTTGAATTGAATCTTTAGACATTTCTCTGAAAAATACTTATAATATATCATGTTTTACCCTCAAAACTTTAAATTATGACTTTCAAAGTAGGATTATGCATCTGACATGTAGAAAGAAGTTAGAAAATGTTGGTTTTTTATTTTAGATGACTTTAAACTATGTGCACCACCTGACCGCAGTCAATTATAGTGTCTACAGACTTTGCCGTAAAAGTACTTTAGGCTGATTTTTTCAAGAAAAGACTAATTCTGGGATTGCGAATGAGTTTTCAACAAAAGTGACAACTGCGATAAAATGTGAAGAAGTAAAACATTTTTTCACAGAGTGATAAATTTTACAGAGAGTGGATTTACTTTCATTTTATTCACCTGAAGTAATGCATGTATTACTGCAGTGGAGGAATATAAATAATGAAATGAGGTAAATTTGTCTAATAAAAATAATGCACAAGTAAAATTTATTTAGAATTTTTCAAAAATAAGAAGCTTATGACCAAAAAATGCATAAATACTGTCAGGGCATGAGAGTGAATACTTATTCAGAGTTCTAATCATGTAGCACACATGTAGTACAGAATGTCACTTAGCACCATGGTATGCCTGTTATGGTTCTCTGGACTTTTTGCATGCTTACGCAGCTGACATCCATGATTTTTCAGTTTGTCGGAGAATGTGTTTTGTCATGTTAGCACTTTTATGTAGGTTTTGACTCTCTCTTTTAAATTAAGTCTCAGTCAGGATGCTTATTTCAGCATGATTTGTTAAGCATATTAATATACTGAAATATTAATAAATTACAAATTAAAGTGATGAAGAAATTTGATACATTTACACAATCAAAATATCAGAATAACCATAATTCAGCTAATAAAGTGCCCTGTTTTTCTTATGTCACTTCCTATAAATTTTATCAGCAGTTTTTGTACACCCACCCACCCCCAAGAACCATGTAGGATGGCCTGATATTAGTCTTTTTGTTGCATTTTTTCACATTTGAAAGTGTTAAAACTCATAAAAATGTTTAAGATTTATATTTTGAAATTTAAATGTTGAATTTTTATGTAAATTTGGTGAAACCAAAAGCTGTAATCTTGAATTAATCATGCAAATTCATCAAACACCTTTGGAATTCCTGAGTAATTCAATGAAAAGAGGATAATTATGCATGTTCAATTGGAATTTCATGGCTAATTTGTGTCTGCAGAGAAAGCCAGTTACATAAATCCAAACAATAAATTACATCTGAATTGTTTCCTCCATTTTCTTATCATCAAAGCAAGTTTAATGGAGTGTCAGAGCTGTCCAGATTCTCCCTAGGTGCTGATATCATTTGGACTGCCCTGTGTTACAACACAGCTTTTAGATAAACTTCTGCACATCAGCTTGTAGACAAGTACCTAGGCTTTATTTGGAACATAAATTGACCAGATGCAGATTTTATTATCAGTCTAATATTTAACAATTTCTGTGAATTCTGTCATTCTTAGGAGGGCAAAATGCAATTTTGTTATGTAATAATTGCATAATGGTCTCAGACTTGTGAACTATTTTTTGTTTGTTGTGAAGAACAATGTATATACTCTCCACGGATAAGAAATTGTTTGCCAGACTTAGTCTATTAATGATGAAATTCTGCTTCAAAATATGCACACAAAAACTTCTGTCAGAGTGCTCTGTATGTATTCTTGACTGCTCTGGAGTAAGGGAGATAAATGCATATATCTCCAGCAATAAGGGGAATTAGATCACCAAACTTAAGGATGTTGGTGGCAGTTATTTAAGAAATCTCAGGTGCAAAAATGAAAAAAATCTGACAACTTCAAGGGTCCTTCAAGGTATCACACTGGTAATTGACCAATCAAAATGAACT
>NW_026890125.1:0-28920 GCF_033153115.1 Saccostrea echinata
TGAAACTTGCTTTATTACATTGAATATTCATTACAGATCGGGAAAATAGCATTATACTGGCAAGCAAAAATTTTCACTCTTATTGCAGGTGTCGTAACAGTATTTCACCTGAGGTTCACGTCAAATCATGGCTGACGCAAAATAATTCCTGAATCTTCCCTCCCGATTCGGGCATTTTAACACGAGACTGGAGCTGAATTTTTTTATGAGATGAAAAACAATATGTAAACTTCCTATATTGACTAGATTCATTAAAATTTAGGGCGTGCTGAATTTTCTATGTACTGTATTTGAGTGGGGAGTGATTAGGTCCTGGACTTGATTTTCAAGCACCTGCTCGACTTCGAGCGAGACAAACTTGCGTGCCTTGCTGGATGGCTATGTATTTTTTGGTACTAAAATCTTTATAAAGAATTGTTTTACAAGATGTGAAAAGGAAACTTCTCAAAAGTTTGTTTTCAATTAATACCACCTACTCAAAGTTGCGCATTTTTGGTAAGAATATATAGCAAAATTTAATACTGTTGTGCAACCTGCAGTAAAAGCAGATTTTATACTTCGAAATATTGTAGTCTATAATTTAAGGTTTAATTTCGTGAGTTTAGACGGAAAATGAGAAATAATGGCATTTTTTGACCGTCATTGCTGTTCGTTCGCGTTTAATGGAGCATAGAAAATTAGTCCAGATTTCCTCTAAAATAATTTATCTTGACCACACAAGGGCCTGATTTTGATGTATCGGGTTGAGAGAAATGCATGAAAATTAGAGGACACTTTAACAAATACCTTGCCATCACACTCGTTAACATTATTTACTCATAAACAATTTCAAAATCTATCAATTTAAAGAATTTAGACTAAACCCGGAGCAAAATAAAAATTCTGAATATGTGTAAATATCCGTTGATTTGGAACACAGCGGTAACAGATAAAGAAATCTAGTTCGTAAAAAGAATTATTTAGGCAAAACAATCGTAATTAAGCAGAAAACGCCATGATATTTCAATAATATGTATTATTTCAATGCTCTTTTTAACCCCACCCCCCTTCCTTATGACAAAGACTACTTCTTTCGCCCTGTTATAAAAAGCAAACATATTTTAAATAATTTTTAATCCTTATGTGAATCAGTATGCATTAATTAAAAATCTGAGACGAAAAAACAACAAAAGTTCAACGCGCAAGATCATTACATACAGTTCAACTTTTGCCATATTTTTAGAAATCCGTGTTCACCGCGAACACCCCTGTCACCGAGTGTCGCCAATATTTTTCCTACCTTGAGACGGATTTTTATGAAACTTGCTTTATTACATTGAATATTCATTACAGATCGGGAAAATAGCATTATACTGGCAAGCAAAAATTTTCACTCTTATTGCAGGTGTCGTAACAGTATTTCACCTGAGGTTCACGTCAAATCATGGCTGACGCAAAATAATTCCTGAATCTTCCCTCCCGATTCGGGCATTTTAACACGAGACTGGAGCTGAATTTTTTTATGAGATGAAAAACAATATGTAAACTTCCTATATTGACTAGATTCATTAAAATTTAGGGCGTGCTGAATTTTCTATGTACTGTATTTGAGTGGGGAGTGATTAGGTCCTGGACTTGATTTTCAAGCACCTGCTCGACTTCGAGCGAGACAAACTTGCGTGCCTTGCTGGATGGCTATGTATTTTTTGGTACTAAAATCTTTATAAAGAATTGTTTTACAAGATGTGAAAAGGAAACTTCTCAAAAGTTTGTTTTCAATTAATACCACCTACTCAAAGTTGCGCATTTTTGGTAAGAATATATAGCAAAATTTAATACTGTTGTGCAACCTGCAGTAAAAGCAGATTTTATACTTCGAAATATTGTAGTCTATAATTTAAGGTTTAATTTCGTGAGTTTAGACGGAAAATGAGAAATAATGGCATTTTTTGACCGTCATTGCTGTTCGTTCGCGTTTAATGGAGCATAGAAAATTAGTCCAGATTTCCTCTAAAATAATTTATCTTGACCACACAAGGGCCTGATTTTGATGTATCGGGTTGAGAGAAATGCATGAAAATTAGAGGACACTTTAACAAATACCTTGCCATCACACTCGTTAACATTATTTACTCATAAACAATTTCAAAATCTATCAATTTAAAGAATTTAGACTAAACCCGGAGCAAAATAAAAATTCTGAATATGTGTAAATATCCGTTGATTTGGAACACAGCGGTAACAGATAAAGAAATCTAGTTCGTAAAAAGAATTATTTAGGCAAAACAATCGTAATTAAGCAGAAAACGCCATGATATTTCAATAATATGTATTATTTCAATGCTCTTTTTAACCCCACCCCCCTTCCTTATGACAAAGACTACTTCTTTCGCCCTGTTATAAAAAGCAAACATATTTTAAATAATTTTTAATCCTTATGTGAATCAGTATGCATTAATTAAAAATCTGAGACGAAAAAACAACAAAAGTTCAACGCGCAAGATCATTACATACAGTTCAACTTTTGCCATATTTTTAGAAATCCGTGTTCACCGCGAACACCCCTGTCACCGAGTGTCGCCAATATTTTTCCTACCTTGAGACGGATTTTTATGAAACTTGCTTTATTACATTGAATATTCATTACAGATCGGGAAAATAGCATTATACTGGCAAGCAAAAATTTTCACTCTTATTGCAGGTGTCGTAACAGTATTTCACCTGAGGTTCACGTCAAATCATGGCTGACGCAAAATAATTCCTGAATCTTCCCTCCCGATTCGGGCATTTTAACACGAGACTGGAGCTGAATTTTTTTATGAGATGAAAAACAATATGTAAACTTCCTATATTGACTAGATTCATTAAAATTTAGGGCGTGCTGAATTTTCTATGTACTGTATTTGAGTGGGGAGTGATTAGGTCCTGGACTTGATTTTCAAGCACCTGCTCGACTTCGAGCGAGACAAACTTGCGTGCCTTGCTGGATGGCTATGTATTTTTTGGTACTAAAATCTTTATAAAGAATTGTTTTACAAGATGTGAAAAGGAAACTTCTCAAAAGTTTGTTTTCAATTAATACCACCTACTCAAAGTTGCGCATTTTTGGTAAGAATATATAGCAAAATTTAATACTGTTGTGCAACCTGCAGTAAAAGCAGATTTTATACTTCGAAATATTGTAGTCTATAATTTAAGGTTTAATTTCGTGAGTTTAGACGGAAAATGAGAAATAATGGCATTTTTTGACCGTCATTGCTGTTCGTTCGCGTTTAATGGAGCATAGAAAATTAGTCCAGATTTCCTCTAAAATAATTTATCTTGACCACACAAGGGCCTGATTTTGATGTATCGGGTTGAGAGAAATGCATGAAAATTAGAGGACACTTTAACAAATACCTTGCCATCACACTCGTTAACATTATTTACTCATAAACAATTTCAAAATCTATCAATTTAAAGAATTTAGACTAAACCCGGAGCAAAATAAAAATTCTGAATATGTGTAAATATCCGTTGATTTGGAACACAGCGGTAACAGATAAAGAAATCTAGTTCGTAAAAAGAATTATTTAGGCAAAACAATCGTAATTAAGCAGAAAACGCCATGATATTTCAATAATATGTATTATTTCAATGCTCTTTTTAACCCCACCCCCCTTCCTTATGACAAAGACTACTTCTTTCGCCCTGTTATAAAAAGCAAACATATTTTAAATAATTTTTAATCCTTATGTGAATCAGTATGCATTAATTAAAAATCTGAGACGAAAAAACAACAAAAGTTCAACGCGCAAGATCATTACATACAGTTCAACTTTTGCCATATTTTTAGAAATCCGTGTTCACCGCGAACACCCCTGTCACCGAGTGTCGCCAATATTTTTCCTACCTTGAGACGGATTTTTATGAAACTTGCTTTATTACATTGAATATTCATTACAGATCGGGAAAATAGCATTATACTGGCAAGCAAAAATTTTCACTCTTATTGCAGTAAAAGCAGATTTTATACTTCGAAATATTGTAGTCTATAATTTAAGGTTTAATTTCGTGAGTTTAGACGGAAAATGAGAAATAATGGCATTTTTTGACCGTCATTGCTGTTCGTTCGCGTTTAATGGAGCATAGAAAATTAGTCCAGATTTCCTCTAAAATAATTTATCTTGACCACACAAGGGCCTGATTTTGATGTATCGGGTTGAGAGAAATGCATGAAAATTAGAGGACACTTTAACAAATACCTTGCCATCACACTCGTTAACATTATTTACTCATAAACAATTTCAAAATCTATCAATTTAAAGAATTTAGACTAAACCCGGAGCAAAATAAAAATTCTGAATATGTGTAAATATCCGTTGATTTGGAACACAGCGGTAACAGATAAAGAAATCTAGTTCGTAAAAAGAATTATTTAGGCAAAACAATCGTAATTAAGCAGAAAACGCCATGATATTTCAATAATATGTATTATTTCAATGCTCTTTTTAACCCCACCCCCCTTCCTTATGACAAAGACTACTTCTTTCGCCCTGTTATAAAAAGCAAACATATTTTAAATAATTTTTAATCCTTATGTGAATCAGTATGCATTAATTAAAAATCTGAGACGAAAAAACAACAAAAGTTCAACGCGCAAGATCATTACATACAGTTCAACTTTTGCCATATTTTTAGAAATCCGTGTTCACCGCGAACACCCCTGTCACCGAGTGTCGCCAATATTTTTCCTACCTTGAGACGGATTTTTATGAAACTTGCTTTATTACATTGAATATTCATTACAGATCGGGAAAATAGCATTATACTGGCAAGCAAAAATTTTCACTCTTATTGCAGGTGTCGTAACAGTATTTCACCTGAGGTTCACGTCAAATCATGGCTGACGCAAAATAATTCCTGAATCTTCCCTCCCGATTCGGGCATTTTAACACGAGACTGGAGCTGAATTTTTTTATGAGATGAAAAACAATATGTAAACTTCCTATATTGACTAGATTCATTAAAATTTAGGGCGTGCTGAATTTTCTATGTACTGTATTTGAGTGGGGAGTGATTAGGTCCTGGACTTGATTTTCAAGCACCTGCTCGACTTCGAGCGAGACAAACTTGCGTGCCTTGCTGGATGGCTATGTATTTTTTGGTACTAAAATCTTTATAAAGAATTGTTTTACAAGATGTGAAAAGGAAACTTCTCAAAAGTTTGTTTTCAATTAATACCACCTACTCAAAGTTGCGCATTTTTGGTAAGAATATATAGCAAAATTTAATACTGTTGTGCAACCTGCAGTAAAAGCAGATTTTATACTTCGAAATATTGTAGTCTATAATTTAAGGTTTAATTTCGTGAGTTTAGACGGAAAATGAGAAATAATGGCATTTTTTGACCGTCATTGCTGTTCGTTCGCGTTTAATGGAGCATAGAAAATTAGTCCAGATTTCCTCTAAAATAATTTATCTTGACCACACAAGGGCCTGATTTTGATGTATCGGGTTGAGAGAAATGCATGAAAATTAGAGGACACTTTAACAAATACCTTGCCATCACACTCGTTAACATTATTTACTCATAAACAATTTCAAAATCTATCAATTTAAAGAATTTAGACTAAACCCGGAGCAAAATAAAAATTCTGAATATGTGTAAATATCCGTTGATTTGGAACACAGCGGTAACAGATAAAGAAATCTAGTTCGTAAAAAGAATTATTTAGGCAAAACAATCGTAATTAAGCAGAAAACGCCATGATATTTCAATAATATGTATTATTTCAATGCTCTTTTTAACCCCACCCCCCTTCCTTATGACAAAGACTACTTCTTTCGCCCTGTTATAAAAAGCAAACATATTTTAAATAATTTTTAATCCTTATGTGAATCAGTATGCATTAATTAAAAATCTGAGACGAAAAAACAACAAAAGTTCAACGCGCAAGATCATTACATACAGTTCAACTTTTGCCATATTTTTAGAAATCCGTGTTCACCGCGAACACCCCTGTCACCGAGTGTCGCCAATATTTTTCCTACCTTGAGACGGATTTTTATGAAACTTGCTTTATTACATTGAATATTCATTACAGATCGGGAAAATAGCATTATACTGGCAAGCAAAAATTTTCACTCTTATTGCAGGTGTCGTAACAGTATTTCACCTGAGGTTCACGTCAAATCATGGCTGACGCAAAATAATTCCTGAATCTTCCCTCCCGATTCGGGCATTTTAACACGAGACTGGAGCTGAATTTTTTTATGAGATGAAAAACAATATGTAAACTTCCTATATTGACTAGATTCATTAAAATTTAGGGCGTGCTGAATTTTCTATGTACTGTATTTGAGTGGGGAGTGATTAGGTCCTGGACTTGATTTTCAAGCACCTGCTCGACTTCGAGCGAGACAAACTTGCGTGCCTTGCTGGATGGCTATGTATTTTTTGGTACTAAAATCTTTATAAAGAATTGTTTTACAAGATGTGAAAAGGAAACTTCTCAAAAGTTTGTTTTCAATTAATACCACCTACTCAAAGTTGCGCATTTTTGGTAAGAATATATAGCAAAATTTAATACTGTTGTGCAACCTGCAGTAAAAGCAGATTTTATACTTCGAAATATTGTAGTCTATAATTTAAGGTTTAATTTCGTGAGTTTAGACGGAAAATGAGAAATAATGGCATTTTTTGACCGTCATTGCTGTTCGTTCGCGTTTAATGGAGCATAGAAAATTAGTCCAGATTTCCTCTAAAATAATTTATCTTGACCACACAAGGGCCTGATTTTGATGTATCGGGTTGAGAGAAATGCATGAAAATTAGAGGACACTTTAACAAATACCTTGCCATCACACTCGTTAACATTATTTACTCATAAACAATTTCAAAATCTATCAATTTAAAGAATTTAGACTAAACCCGGAGCAAAATAAAAATTCTGAATATGTGTAAATATCCGTTGATTTGGAACACAGCGGTAACAGATAAAGAAATCTAGTTCGTAAAAAGAATTATTTAGGCAAAACAATCGTAATTAAGCAGAAAACGCCATGATATTTCAATAATATGTATTATTTCAATGCTCTTTTTAACCCCACCCCCCTTCCTTATGACAAAGACTACTTCTTTCGCCCTGTTATAAAAAGCAAACATATTTTAAATAATTTTTAATCCTTATGTGAATCAGTATGCATTAATTAAAAATCTGAGACGAAAAAACAACAAAAGTTCAACGCGCAAGATCATTACATACAGTTCAACTTTTGCCATATTTTTAGAAATCCGTGTTCACCGCGAACACCCCTGTCACCGAGTGTCGCCAATATTTTTCCTACCTTGAGACGGATTTTTATGAAACTTGCTTTATTACATTGAATATTCATTACAGATCGGGAAAATAGCATTATACTGGCAAGCAAAAATTTTCACTCTTATTGCAGGTGTCGTAACAGTATTTCACCTGAGGTTCACGTCAAATCATGGCTGACGCAAAATAATTCCTGAATCTTCCCTCCCGATTCGGGCATTTTAACACGAGACTGGAGCTGAATTTTTTTATGAGATGAAAAACAATATGTAAACTTCCTATATTGACTAGATTCATTAAAATTTAGGGCGTGCTGAATTTTCTATGTACTGTATTTGAGTGGGGAGTGATTAGGTCCTGGACTTGATTTTCAAGCACCTGCTCGACTTCGAGCGAGACAAACTTGCGTGCCTTGCTGGATGGCTATGTATTTTTTGGTACTAAAATCTTTATAAAGAATTGTTTTACAAGATGTGAAAAGGAAACTTCTCAAAAGTTTGTTTTCAATTAATACCACCTACTCAAAGTTGCGCATTTTTGGTAAGAATATATAGCAAAATTTAATACTGTTGTGCAACCTGCAGTAAAAGCAGATTTTATACTTCGAAATATTGTAGTCTATAATTTAAGGTTTAATTTCGTGAGTTTAGACGGAAAATGAGAAATAATGGCATTTTTTGACCGTCATTGCTGTTCGTTCGCGTTTAATGGAGCATAGAAAATTAGTCCAGATTTCCTCTAAAATAATTTATCTTGACCACACAAGGGCCTGATTTTGATGTATCGGGTTGAGAGAAATGCATGAAAATTAGAGGACACTTTAACAAATACCTTGCCATCACACTCGTTAACATTATTTACTCATAAACAATTTCAAAATCTATCAATTTAAAGAATTTAGACTAAACCCGGAGCAAAATAAAAATTCTGAATATGTGTAAATATCCGTTGATTTGGAACACAGCGGTAACAGATAAAGAAATCTAGTTCGTAAAAAGAATTATTTAGGCAAAACAATCGTAATTAAGCAGAAAACGCCATGATATTTCAATAATATGTATTATTTCAATGCTCTTTTTAACCCCACCCCCCTTCCTTATGACAAAGACTACTTCTTTCGCCCTGTTATAAAAAGCAAACATATTTTAAATAATTTTTAATCCTTATGTGAATCAGTATGCATTAATTAAAAATCTGAGACGAAAAAACAACAAAAGTTCAACGCGCAAGATCATTACATACAGTTCAACTTTTGCCATATTTTTAGAAATCCGTGTTCACCGCGAACACCCCTGTCACCGAGTGTCGCCAATATTTTTCCTACCTTGAGACGGATTTTTATGAAACTTGCTTTATTACATTGAATATTCATTACAGATCGGGAAAATAGCATTATACTGGCAAGCAAAAATTTTCACTCTTATTGCAGGTGTCGTAACAGTATTTCACCTGAGGTTCACGTCAAATCATGGCTGACGCAAAATAATTCCTGAATCTTCCCTCCCGATTCGGGCATTTTAACACGAGACTGGAGCTGAATTTTTTTATGAGATGAAAAACAATATGTAAACTTCCTATATTGACTAGATTCATTAAAATTTAGGGCGTGCTGAATTTTCTATGTACTGTATTTGAGTGGGGAGTGATTAGGTCCTGGACTTGATTTTCAAGCACCTGCTCGACTTCGAGCGAGACAAACTTGCGTGCCTTGCTGGATGGCTATGTATTTTTTGGTACTAAAATCTTTATAAAGAATTGTTTTACAAGATGTGAAAAGGAAACTTCTCAAAAGTTTGTTTTCAATTAATACCACCTACTCAAAGTTGCGCATTTTTGGTAAGAATATATAGCAAAATTTAATACTGTTGTGCAACCTGCAGTAAAAGCAGATTTTATACTTCGAAATATTGTAGTCTATAATTTAAGGTTTAATTTCGTGAGTTTAGACGGAAAATGAGAAATAATGGCATTTTTTGACCGTCATTGCTGTTCGTTCGCGTTTAATGGAGCATAGAAAATTAGTCCAGATTTCCTCTAAAATAATTTATCTTGACCACACAAGGGCCTGATTTTGATGTATCGGGTTGAGAGAAATGCATGAAAATTAGAGGACACTTTAACAAATACCTTGCCATCACACTCGTTAACATTATTTACTCATAAACAATTTCAAAATCTATCAATTTAAAGAATTTAGACTAAACCCGGAGCAAAATAAAAATTCTGAATATGTGTAAATATCCGTTGATTTGGAACACAGCGGTAACAGATAAAGAAATCTAGTTCGTAAAAAGAATTATTTAGGCAAAACAATCGTAATTAAGCAGAAAACGCCATGATATTTCAATAATATGTATTATTTCAATGCTCTTTTTAACCCCACCCCCCTTCCTTATGACAAAGACTACTTCTTTCGCCCTGTTATAAAAAGCAAACATATTTTAAATAATTTTTAATCCTTATGTGAATCAGTATGCATTAATTAAAAATCTGAGACGAAAAAACAACAAAAGTTCAACGCGCAAGATCATTACATACAGTTCAACTTTTGCCATATTTTTAGAAATCCGTGTTCACCGCGAACACCCCTGTCACCGAGTGTCGCCAATATTTTTCCTACCTTGAGACGGATTTTTATGAAACTTGCTTTATTACATTGAATATTCATTACAGATCGGGAAAATAGCATTATACTGGCAAGCAAAAATTTTCACTCTTATTGCAGGTGTCGTAACAGTATTTCACCTGAGGTTCACGTCAAATCATGGCTGACGCAAAATAATTCCTGAATCTTCCCTCCCGATTCGGGCATTTTAACACGAGACTGGAGCTGAATTTTTTTATGAGATGAAAAACAATATGTAAACTTCCTATATTGACTAGATTCATTAAAATTTAGGGCGTGCTGAATTTTCTATGTACTGTATTTGAGTGGGGAGTGATTAGGTCCTGGACTTGATTTTCAAGCACCTGCTCGACTTCGAGCGAGACAAACTTGCGTGCCTTGCTGGATGGCTATGTATTTTTTGGTACTAAAATCTTTATAAAGAATTGTTTTACAAGATGTGAAAAGGAAACTTCTCAAAAGTTTGTTTTCAATTAATACCACCTACTCAAAGTTGCGCATTTTTGGTAAGAATATATAGCAAAATTTAATACTGTTGTGCAACCTGCAGTAAAAGCAGATTTTATACTTCGAAATATTGTAGTCTATAATTTAAGGTTTAATTTCGTGAGTTTAGACGGAAAATGAGAAATAATGGCATTTTTTGACCGTCATTGCTGTTCGTTCGCGTTTAATGGAGCATAGAAAATTAGTCCAGATTTCCTCTAAAATAATTTATCTTGACCACACAAGGGCCTGATTTTGATGTATCGGGTTGAGAGAAATGCATGAAAATTAGAGGACACTTTAACAAATACCTTGCCATCACACTCGTTAACATTATTTACTCATAAACAATTTCAAAATCTATCAATTTAAAGAATTTAGACTAAACCCGGAGCAAAATAAAAATTCTGAATATGTGTAAATATCCGTTGATTTGGAACACAGCGGTAACAGATAAAGAAATCTAGTTCGTAAAAAGAATTATTTAGGCAAAACAATCGTAATTAAGCAGAAAACGCCATGATATTTCAATAATATGTATTATTTCAATGCTCTTTTTAACCCCACCCCCCTTCCTTATGACAAAGACTACTTCTTTCGCCCTGTTATAAAAAGCAAACATATTTTAAATAATTTTTAATCCTTATGTGAATCAGTATGCATTAATTAAAAATCTGAGACGAAAAAACAACAAAAGTTCAACGCGCAAGATCATTACATACAGTTCAACTTTTGCCATATTTTTAGAAATCCGTGTTCACCGCGAACACCCCTGTCACCGAGTGTCGCCAATATTTTTCCTACCTTGAGACGGATTTTTATGAAACTTGCTTTATTACATTGAATATTCATTACAGATCGGGAAAATAGCATTATACTGGCAAGCAAAAATTTTCACTCTTATTGCAGGTGTCGTAACAGTATTTCACCTGAGGTTCACGTCAAATCATGGCTGACGCAAAATAATTCCTGAATCTTCCCTCCCGATTCGGGCATTTTAACACGAGACTGGAGCTGAATTTTTTTATGAGATGAAAAACAATATGTAAACTTCCTATATTGACTAGATTCATTAAAATTTAGGGCGTGCTGAATTTTCTATGTACTGTATTTGAGTGGGGAGTGATTAGGTCCTGGACTTGATTTTCAAGCACCTGCTCGACTTCGAGCGAGACAAACTTGCGTGCCTTGCTGGATGGCTATGTATTTTTTGGTACTAAAATCTTTATAAAGAATTGTTTTACAAGATGTGAAAAGGAAACTTCTCAAAAGTTTGTTTTCAATTAATACCACCTACTCAAAGTTGCGCATTTTTGGTAAGAATATATAGCAAAATTTAATACTGTTGTGCAACCTGCAGTAAAAGCAGATTTTATACTTCGAAATATTGTAGTCTATAATTTAAGGTTTAATTTCGTGAGTTTAGACGGAAAATGAGAAATAATGGCATTTTTTGACCGTCATTGCTGTTCGTTCGCGTTTAATGGAGCATAGAAAATTAGTCCAGATTTCCTCTAAAATAATTTATCTTGACCACACAAGGGCCTGATTTTGATGTATCGGGTTGAGAGAAATGCATGAAAATTAGAGGACACTTTAACAAATACCTTGCCATCACACTCGTTAACATTATTTACTCATAAACAATTTCAAAATCTATCAATTTAAAGAATTTAGACTAAACCCGGAGCAAAATAAAAATTCTGAATATGTGTAAATATCCGTTGATTTGGAACACAGCGGTAACAGATAAAGAAATCTAGTTCGTAAAAAGAATTATTTAGGCAAAACAATCGTAATTAAGCAGAAAACGCCATGATATTTCAATAATATGTATTATTTCAATGCTCTTTTTAACCCCACCCCCCTTCCTTATGACAAAGACTACTTCTTTCGCCCTGTTATAAAAAGCAAACATATTTTAAATAATTTTTAATCCTTATGTGAATCAGTATGCATTAATTAAAAATCTGAGACGAAAAAACAACAAAAGTTCAACGCGCAAGATCATTACATACAGTTCAACTTTTGCCATATTTTTAGAAATCCGTGTTCACCGCGAACACCCCTGTCACCGAGTGTCGCCAATATTTTTCCTACCTTGAGACGGATTTTTATGAAACTTGCTTTATTACATTGAATATTCATTACAGATCGGGAAAATAGCATTATACTGGCAAGCAAAAATTTTCACTCTTATTGCAGGTGTCGTAACAGTATTTCACCTGAGGTTCACGTCAAATCATGGCTGACGCAAAATAATTCCTGAATCTTCCCTCCCGATTCGGGCATTTTAACACGAGACTGGAGCTGAATTTTTTTATGAGATGAAAAACAATATGTAAACTTCCTATATTGACTAGATTCATTAAAATTTAGGGCGTGCTGAATTTTCTATGTACTGTATTTGAGTGGGGAGTGATTAGGTCCTGGACTTGATTTTCAAGCACCTGCTCGACTTCGAGCGAGACAAACTTGCGTGCCTTGCTGGATGGCTATGTATTTTTTGGTACTAAAATCTTTATAAAGAATTGTTTTACAAGATGTGAAAAGGAAACTTCTCAAAAGTTTGTTTTCAATTAATACCACCTACTCAAAGTTGCGCATTTTTGGTAAGAATATATAGCAAAATTTAATACTGTTGTGCAACCTGCAGTAAAAGCAGATTTTATACTTCGAAATATTGTAGTCTATAATTTAAGGTTTAATTTCGTGAGTTTAGACGGAAAATGAGAAATAATGGCATTTTTTGACCGTCATTGCTGTTCGTTCGCGTTTAATGGAGCATAGAAAATTAGTCCAGATTTCCTCTAAAATAATTTATCTTGACCACACAAGGGCCTGATTTTGATGTATCGGGTTGAGAGAAATGCATGAAAATTAGAGGACACTTTAACAAATACCTTGCCATCACACTCGTTAACATTATTTACTCATAAACAATTTCAAAATCTATCAATTTAAAGAATTTAGACTAAACCCGGAGCAAAATAAAAATTCTGAATATGTGTAAATATCCGTTGATTTGGAACACAGCGGTAACAGATAAAGAAATCTAGTTCGTAAAAAGAATTATTTAGGCAAAACAATCGTAATTAAGCAGAAAACGCCATGATATTTCAATAATATGTATTATTTCAATGCTCTTTTTAACCCCACCCCCCTTCCTTATGACAAAGACTACTTCTTTCGCCCTGTTATAAAAAGCAAACATATTTTAAATAATTTTTAATCCTTATGTGAATCAGTATGCATTAATTAAAAATCTGAGACGAAAAAACAACAAAAGTTCAACGCGCAAGATCATTACATACAGTTCAACTTTTGCCATATTTTTAGAAATCCGTGTTCACCGCGAACACCCCTGTCACCGAGTGTCGCCAATATTTTTCCTACCTTGAGACGGATTTTTATGAAACTTGCTTTATTACATTGAATATTCATTACAGATCGGGAAAATAGCATTATACTGGCAAGCAAAAATTTTCACTCTTATTGCAGGTGTCGTAACAGTATTTCACCTGAGGTTCACGTCAAATCATGGCTGACGCAAAATAATTCCTGAATCTTCCCTCCCGATTCGGGCATTTTAACACGAGACTGGAGCTGAATTTTTTTATGAGATGAAAAACAATATGTAAACTTCCTATATTGACTAGATTCATTAAAATTTAGGGCGTGCTGAATTTTCTATGTACTGTATTTGAGTGGGGAGTGATTAGGTCCTGGACTTGATTTTCAAGCACCTGCTCGACTTCGAGCGAGACAAACTTGCGTGCCTTGCTGGATGGCTATGTATTTTTTGGTACTAAAATCTTTATAAAGAATTGTTTTACAAGATGTGAAAAGGAAACTTCTCAAAAGTTTGTTTTCAATTAATACCACCTACTCAAAGTTGCGCATTTTTGGTAAGAATATATAGCAAAATTTAATACTGTTGTGCAACCTGCAGTAAAAGCAGATTTTATACTTCGAAATATTGTAGTCTATAATTTAAGGTTTAATTTCGTGAGTTTAGACGGAAAATGAGAAATAATGGCATTTTTTGACCGTCATTGCTGTTCGTTCGCGTTTAATGGAGCATAGAAAATTAGTCCAGATTTCCTCTAAAATAATTTATCTTGACCACACAAGGGCCTGATTTTGATGTATCGGGTTGAGAGAAATGCATGAAAATTAGAGGACACTTTAACAAATACCTTGCCATCACACTCGTTAACATTATTTACTCATAAACAATTTCAAAATCTATCAATTTAAAGAATTTAGACTAAACCCGGAGCAAAATAAAAATTCTGAATATGTGTAAATATCCGTTGATTTGGAACACAGCGGTAACAGATAAAGAAATCTAGTTCGTAAAAAGAATTATTTAGGCAAAACAATCGTAATTAAGCAGAAAACGCCATGATATTTCAATAATATGTATTATTTCAATGCTCTTTTTAACCCCACCCCCCTTCCTTATGACAAAGACTACTTCTTTCGCCCTGTTATAAAAAGCAAACATATTTTAAATAATTTTTAATCCTTATGTGAATCAGTATGCATTAATTAAAAATCTGAGACGAAAAAACAACAAAAGTTCAACGCGCAAGATCATTACATACAGTTCAACTTTTGCCATATTTTTAGAAATCCGTGTTCACCGCGAACACCCCTGTCACCGAGTGTCGCCAATATTTTTCCTACCTTGAGACGGATTTTTATGAAACTTGCTTTATTACATTGAATATTCATTACAGATCGGGAAAATAGCATTATACTGGCAAGCAAAAATTTTCACTCTTATTGCAGGTGTCGTAACAGTATTTCACCTGAGGTTCACGTCAAATCATGGCTGACGCAAAATAATTCCTGAATCTTCCCTCCCGATTCGGGCATTTTAACACGAGACTGGAGCTGAATTTTTTTATGAGATGAAAAACAATATGTAAACTTCCTATATTGACTAGATTCATTAAAATTTAGGGCGTGCTGAATTTTCTATGTACTGTATTTGAGTGGGGAGTGATTAGGTCCTGGACTTGATTTTCAAGCACCTGCTCGACTTCGAGCGAGACAAACTTGCGTGCCTTGCTGGATGGCTATGTATTTTTTGGTACTAAAATCTTTATAAAGAATTGTTTTACAAGATGTGAAAAGGAAACTTCTCAAAAGTTTGTTTTCAATTAATACCACCTACTCAAAGTTGCGCATTTTTGGTAAGAATATATAGCAAAATTTAATACTGTTGTGCAACCTGCAGTAAAAGCAGATTTTATACTTCGAAATATTGTAGTCTATAATTTAAGGTTTAATTTCGTGAGTTTAGACGGAAAATGAGAAATAATGGCATTTTTTGACCGTCATTGCTGTTCGTTCGCGTTTAATGGAGCATAGAAAATTAGTCCAGATTTCCTCTAAAATAATTTATCTTGACCACACAAGGGCCTGATTTTGATGTATCGGGTTGAGAGAAATGCATGAAAATTAGAGGACACTTTAACAAATACCTTGCCATCACACTCGTTAACATTATTTACTCATAAACAATTTCAAAATCTATCAATTTAAAGAATTTAGACTAAACCCGGAGCAAAATAAAAATTCTGAATATGTGTAAATATCCGTTGATTTGGAACACAGCGGTAACAGATAAAGAAATCTAGTTCGTAAAAAGAATTATTTAGGCAAAACAATCGTAATTAAGCAGAAAACGCCATGATATTTCAATAATATGTATTATTTCAATGCTCTTTTTAACCCCACCCCCCTTCCTTATGACAAAGACTACTTCTTTCGCCCTGTTATAAAAAGCAAACATATTTTAAATAATTTTTAATCCTTATGTGAATCAGTATGCATTAATTAAAAATCTGAGACGAAAAAACAACAAAAGTTCAACGCGCAAGATCATTACATACAGTTCAACTTTTGCCATATTTTTAGAAATCCGTGTTCACCGCGAACACCCCTGTCACCGAGTGTCGCCAATATTTTTCCTACCTTGAGACGGATTTTTATGAAACTTGCTTTATTACATTGAATATTCATTACAGATCGGGAAAATAGCATTATACTGGCAAGCAAAAATTTTCACTCTTATTGCAGGTGTCGTAACAGTATTTCACCTGAGGTTCACGTCAAATCATGGCTGACGCAAAATAATTCCTGAATCTTCCCTCCCGATTCGGGCATTTTAACACGAGACTGGAGCTGAATTTTTTTATGAGATGAAAAACAATATGTAAACTTCCTATATTGACTAGATTCATTAAAATTTAGGGCGTGCTGAATTTTCTATGTACTGTATTTGAGTGGGGAGTGATTAGGTCCTGGACTTGATTTTCAAGCACCTGCTCGACTTCGAGCGAGACAAACTTGCGTGCCTTGCTGGATGGCTATGTATTTTTTGGTACTAAAATCTTTATAAAGAATTGTTTTACAAGATGTGAAAAGGAAACTTCTCAAAAGTTTGTTTTCAATTAATACCACCTACTCAAAGTTGCGCATTTTTGGTAAGAATATATAGCAAAATTTAATACTGTTGTGCAACCTGCAGTAAAAGCAGATTTTATACTTCGAAATATTGTAGTCTATAATTTAAGGTTTAATTTCGTGAGTTTAGACGGAAAATGAGAAATAATGGCATTTTTTGACCGTCATTGCTGTTCGTTCGCGTTTAATGGAGCATAGAAAATTAGTCCAGATTTCCTCTAAAATAATTTATCTTGACCACACAAGGGCCTGATTTTGATGTATCGGGTTGAGAGAAATGCATGAAAATTAGAGGACACTTTAACAAATACCTTGCCATCACACTCGTTAACATTATTTACTCATAAACAATTTCAAAATCTATCAATTTAAAGAATTTAGACTAAACCCGGAGCAAAATAAAAATTCTGAATATGTGTAAATATCCGTTGATTTGGAACACAGCGGTAACAGATAAAGAAATCTAGTTCGTAAAAAGAATTATTTAGGCAAAACAATCGTAATTAAGCAGAAAACGCCATGATATTTCAATAATATGTATTATTTCAATGCTCTTTTTAACCCCACCCCCCTTCCTTATGACAAAGACTACTTCTTTCGCCCTGTTATAAAAAGCAAACATATTTTAAATAATTTTTAATCCTTATGTGAATCAGTATGCATTAATTAAAAATCTGAGACGAAAAAACAACAAAAGTTCAACGCGCAAGATCATTACATACAGTTCAACTTTTGCCATATTTTTAGAAATCCGTGTTCACCGCGAACACCCCTGTCACCGAGTGTCGCCAATATTTTTCCTACCTTGAGACGGATTTTTATGAAACTTGCTTTATTACATTGAATATTCATTACAGATCGGGAAAATAGCATTATACTGGCAAGCAAAAATTTTCACTCTTATTGCAGGTGTCGTAACAGTATTTCACCTGAGGTTCACGTCAAATCATGGCTGACGCAAAATAATTCCTGAATCTTCCCTCCCGATTCGGGCATTTTAACACGAGACTGGAGCTGAATTTTTTTATGAGATGAAAAACAATATGTAAACTTCCTATATTGACTAGATTCATTAAAATTTAGGGCGTGCTGAATTTTCTATGTACTGTATTTGAGTGGGGAGTGATTAGGTCCTGGACTTGATTTTCAAGCACCTGCTCGACTTCGAGCGAGACAAACTTGCGTGCCTTGCTGGATGGCTATGTATTTTTTGGTACTAAAATCTTTATAAAGAATTGTTTTACAAGATGTGAAAAGGAAACTTCTCAAAAGTTTGTTTTCAATTAATACCACCTACTCAAAGTTGCGCATTTTTGGTAAGAATATATAGCAAAATTTAATACTGTTGTGCAACCTGCAGTAAAAGCAGATTTTATACTTCGAAATATTGTAGTCTATAATTTAAGGTTTAATTTCGTGAGTTTAGACGGAAAATGAGAAATAATGGCATTTTTTGACCGTCATTGCTGTTCGTTCGCGTTTAATGGAGCATAGAAAATTAGTCCAGATTTCCTCTAAAATAATTTATCTTGACCACACAAGGGCCTGATTTTGATGTATCGGGTTGAGAGAAATGCATGAAAATTAGAGGACACTTTAACAAATACCTTGCCATCACACTCGTTAACATTATTTACTCATAAACAATTTCAAAATCTATCAATTTAAAGAATTTAGACTAAACCCGGAGCAAAATAAAAATTCTGAATATGTGTAAATATCCGTTGATTTGGAACACAGCGGTAACAGATAAAGAAATCTAGTTCGTAAAAAGAATTATTTAGGCAAAACAATCGTAATTAAGCAGAAAACGCCATGATATTTCAATAATATGTATTATTTCAATGCTCTTTTTAACCCCACCCCCCTTCCTTATGACAAAGACTACTTCTTTCGCCCTGTTATAAAAAGCAAACATATTTTAAATAATTTTTAATCCTTATGTGAATCAGTATGCATTAATTAAAAATCTGAGACGAAAAAACAACAAAAGTTCAACGCGCAAGATCATTACATACAGTTCAACTTTTGCCATATTTTTAGAAATCCGTGTTCACCGCGAACACCCCTGTCACCGAGTGTCGCCAATATTTTTCCTACCTTGAGACGGATTTTTATGAAACTTGCTTTATTACATTGAATATTCATTACAGATCGGGAAAATAGCATTATACTGGCAAGCAAAAATTTTCACTCTTATTGCAGGTGTCGTAACAGTATTTCACCTGAGGTTCACGTCAAATCATGGCTGACGCAAAATAATTCCTGAATCTTCCCTCCCGATTCGGGCATTTTAACACGAGACTGGAGCTGAATTTTTTTATGAGATGAAAAACAATATGTAAACTTCCTATATTGACTAGATTCATTAAAATTTAGGGCGTGCTGAATTTTCTATGTACTGTATTTGAGTGGGGAGTGATTAGGTCCTGGACTTGATTTTCAAGCACCTGCTCGACTTCGAGCGAGACAAACTTGCGTGCCTTGCTGGATGGCTATGTATTTTTTGGTACTAAAATCTTTATAAAGAATTGTTTTACAAGATGTGAAAAGGAAACTTCTCAAAAGTTTGTTTTCAATTAATACCACCTACTCAAAGTTGCGCATTTTTGGTAAGAATATATAGCAAAATTTAATACTGTTGTGCAACCTGCAGTAAAAGCAGATTTTATACTTCGAAATATTGTAGTCTATAATTTAAGGTTTAATTTCGTGAGTTTAGACGGAAAATGAGAAATAATGGCATTTTTTGACCGTCATTGCTGTTCGTTCGCGTTTAATGGAGCATAGAAAATTAGTCCAGATTTCCTCTAAAATAATTTATCTTGACCACACAAGGGCCTGATTTTGATGTATCGGGTTGAGAGAAATGCATGAAAATTAGAGGACACTTTAACAAATACCTTGCCATCACACTCGTTAACATTATTTACTCATAAACAATTTCAAAATCTATCAATTTAAAGAATTTAGACTAAACCCGGAGCAAAATAAAAATTCTGAATATGTGTAAATATCCGTTGATTTGGAACACAGCGGTAACAGATAAAGAAATCTAGTTCGTAAAAAGAATTATTTAGGCAAAACAATCGTAATTAAGCAGAAAACGCCATGATATTTCAATAATATGTATTATTTCAATGCTCTTTTTAACCCCACCCCCCTTCCTTATGACAAAGACTACTTCTTTCGCCCTGTTATAAAAAGCAAACATATTTTAAATAATTTTTAATCCTTATGTGAATCAGTATGCATTAATTAAAAATCTGAGACGAAAAAACAACAAAAGTTCAACGCGCAAGATCATTACATACAGTTCAACTTTTGCCATATTTTTAGAAATCCGTGTTCACCGCGAACACCCCTGTCACCGAGTGTCGCCAATATTTTTCCTACCTTGAGACGGATTTTTATGAAACTTGCTTTATTACATTGAATATTCATTACAGATCGGGAAAATAGCATTATACTGGCAAGCAAAAATTTTCACTCTTATTGCAGGTGTCGTAACAGTATTTCACCTGAGGTTCACGTCAAATCATGGCTGACGCAAAATAATTCCTGAATCTTCCCTCCCGATTCGGGCATTTTAACACGAGACTGGAGCTGAATTTTTTTATGAGATGAAAAACAATATGTAAACTTCCTATATTGACTAGATTCATTAAAATTTAGGGCGTGCTGAATTTTCTATGTACTGTATTTGAGTGGGGAGTGATTAGGTCCTGGACTTGATTTTCAAGCACCTGCTCGACTTCGAGCGAGACAAACTTGCGTGCCTTGCTGGATGGCTATGTATTTTTTGGTACTAAAATCTTTATAAAGAATTGTTTTACAAGATGTGAAAAGGAAACTTCTCAAAAGTTTGTTTTCAATTAATACCACCTACTCAAAGTTGCGCATTTTTGGTAAGAATATATAGCAAAATTTAATACTGTTGTGCAACCTGCAGTAAAAGCAGATTTTATACTTCGAAATATTGTAGTCTATAATTTAAGGTTTAATTTCGTGAGTTTAGACGGAAAATGAGAAATAATGGCATTTTTTGACCGTCATTGCTGTTCGTTCGCGTTTAATGGAGCATAGAAAATTAGTCCAGATTTCCTCTAAAATAATTTATCTTGACCACACAAGGGCCTGATTTTGATGTATCGGGTTGAGAGAAATGCATGAAAATTAGAGGACACTTTAACAAATACCTTGCCATCACACTCGTTAACATTATTTACTCATAAACAATTTCAAAATCTATCAATTTAAAGAATTTAGACTAAACCCGGAGCAAAATAAAAATTCTGAATATGTGTAAATATCCGTTGATTTGGAACACAGCGGTAACAGATAAAGAAATCTAGTTCGTAAAAAGAATTATTTAGGCAAAACAATCGTAATTAAGCAGAAAACGCCATGATATTTCAATAATATGTATTATTTCAATGCTCTTTTTAACCCCACCCCCCTTCCTTATGACAAAGACTACTTCTTTCGCCCTGTTATAAAAAGCAAACATATTTTAAATAATTTTTAATCCTTATGTGAATCAGTATGCATTAATTAAAAATCTGAGACGAAAAAACAACAAAAGTTCAACGCGCAAGATCATTACATACAGTTCAACTTTTGCCATATTTTTAGAAATCCGTGTTCACCGCGAACACCCCTGTCACCGAGTGTCGCCAATATTTTTCCTACCTTGAGACGGATTTTTATGAAACTTGCTTTATTACATTGAATATTCATTACAGATCGGGAAAATAGCATTATACTGGCAAGCAAAAATTTTCACTCTTATTGCAGGTGTCGTAACAGTATTTCACCTGAGGTTCACGTCAAATCATGGCTGACGCAAAATAATTCCTGAATCTTCCCTCCCGATTCGGGCATTTTAACACGAGACTGGAGCTGAATTTTTTTATGAGATGAAAAACAATATGTAAACTTCCTATATTGACTAGATTCATTAAAATTTAGGGCGTGCTGAATTTTCTATGTACTGTATTTGAGTGGGGAGTGATTAGGTCCTGGACTTGATTTTCAAGCACCTGCTCGACTTCGAGCGAGACAAACTTGCGTGCCTTGCTGGATGGCTATGTATTTTTTGGTACTAAAATCTTTATAAAGAATTGTTTTACAAGATGTGAAAAGGAAACTTCTCAAAAGTTTGTTTTCAATTAATACCACCTACTCAAAGTTGCGCATTTTTGGTAAGAATATATAGCAAAATTTAATACTGTTGTGCAACCTGCAGTAAAAGCAGATTTTATACTTCGAAATATTGTAGTCTATAATTTAAGGTTTAATTTCGTGAGTTTAGACGGAAAATGAGAAATAATGGCATTTTTTGACCGTCATTGCTGTTCGTTCGCGTTTAATGGAGCATAGAAAATTAGTCCAGATTTCCTCTAAAATAATTTATCTTGACCACACAAGGGCCTGATTTTGATGTATCGGGTTGAGAGAAATGCATGAAAATTAGAGGACACTTTAACAAATACCTTGCCATCACACTCGTTAACATTATTTACTCATAAACAATTTCAAAATCTATCAATTTAAAGAATTTAGACTAAACCCGGAGCAAAATAAAAATTCTGAATATGTGTAAATATCCGTTGATTTGGAACACAGCGGTAACAGATAAAGAAATCTAGTTCGTAAAAAGAATTATTTAGGCAAAACAATCGTAATTAAGCAGAAAACGCCATGATATTTCAATAATATGTATTATTTCAATGCTCTTTTTAACCCCACCCCCCTTCCTTATGACAAAGACTACTTCTTTCGCCCTGTTATAAAAAGCAAACATATTTTAAATAATTTTTAATCCTTATGTGAATCAGTATGCATTAATTAAAAATCTGAGACGAAAAAACAACAAAAGTTCAACGCGCAAGATCATTACATACAGTTCAACTTTTGCCATATTTTTAGAAATCCGTGTTCACCGCGAACACCCCTGTCACCGAGTGTCGCCAATATTTTTCCTACCTTGAGACGGATTTTTATGAAACTTGCTTTATTACATTGAATATTCATTACAGATCGGGAAAATAGCATTATACTGGCAAGCAAAAATTTTCACTCTTATTGCAGGTGTCGTAACAGTATTTCACCTGAGGTTCACGTCAAATCATGGCTGACGCAAAATAATTCCTGAATCTTCCCTCCCGATTCGGGCATTTTAACACGAGACTGGAGCTGAATTTTTTTATGAGATGAAAAACAATATGTAAACTTCCTATATTGACTAGATTCATTAAAATTTAGGGCGTGCTGAATTTTCTATGTACTGTATTTGAGTGGGGAGTGATTAGGTCCTGGACTTGATTTTCAAGCACCTGCTCGACTTCGAGCGAGACAAACTTGCGTGCCTTGCTGGATGGCTATGTATTTTTTGGTACTAAAATCTTTATAAAGAATTGTTTTACAAGATGTGAAAAGGAAACTTCTCAAAAGTTTGTTTTCAATTAATACCACCTACTCAAAGTTGCGCATTTTTGGTAAGAATATATAGCAAAATTTAATACTGTTGTGCAACCTGCAGTAAAAGCAGATTTTATACTTCGAAATATTGTAGTCTATAATTTAAGGTTTAATTTCGTGAGTTTAGACGGAAAATGAGAAATAATGGCATTTTTTGACCGTCATTGCTGTTCGTTCGCGTTTAATGGAGCATAGAAAATTAGTCCAGATTTCCTCTAAAATAATTTATCTTGACCACACAAGGGCCTGATTTTGATGTATCGGGTTGAGAGAAATGCATGAAAATTAGAGGACACTTTAACAAATACCTTGCCATCACACTCGTTAACATTATTTACTCATAAACAATTTCAAAATCTATCAATTTAAAGAATTTAGACTAAACCCGGAGCAAAATAAAAATTCTGAATATGTGTAAATATCCGTTGATTTGGAACACAGCGGTAACAGATAAAGAAATCTAGTTCGTAAAAAGAATTATTTAGGCAAAACAATCGTAATTAAGCAGAAAACGCCATGATATTTCAATAATATGTATTATTTCAATGCTCTTTTTAACCCCACCCCCCTTCCTTATGACAAAGACTACTTCTTTCGCCCTGTTATAAAAAGCAAACATATTTTAAATAATTTTTAATCCTTATGTGAATCAGTATGCATTAATTAAAAATCTGAGACGAAAAAACAACAAAAGTTCAACGCGCAAGATCATTACATACAGTTCAACTTTTGCCATATTTTTAGAAATCCGTGTTCACCGCGAACACCCCTGTCACCGAGTGTCGCCAATATTTTTCCTACCTTGAGACGGATTTTTATGAAACTTGCTTTATTACATTGAATATTCATTACAGATCGGGAAAATAGCATTATACTGGCAAGCAAAAATTTTCACTCTTATTGCAGGTGTCGTAACAGTATTTCACCTGAGGTTCACGTCAAATCATGGCTGACGCAAAATAATTCCTGAATCTTCCCTCCCGATTCGGGCATTTTAACACGAGACTGGAGCTGAATTTTTTTATGAGATGAAAAACAATATGTAAACTTCCTATATTGACTAGATTCATTAAAATTTAGGGCGTGCTGAATTTTCTATGTACTGTATTTGAGTGGGGAGTGATTAGGTCCTGGACTTGATTTTCAAGCACCTGCTCGACTTCGAGCGAGACAAACTTGCGTGCCTTGCTGGATGGCTATGTATTTTTTGGTACTAAAATCTTTATAAAGAATTGTTTTACAAGATGTGAAAAGGAAACTTCTCAAAAGTTTGTTTTCAATTAATACCACCTACTCAAAGTTGCGCATTTTTGGTAAGAATATATAGCAAAATTTAATACTGTTGTGCAACCTGCAGTAAAAGCAGATTTTATACTTCGAAATATTGTAGTCTATAATTTAAGGTTTAATTTCGTGAGTTTAGACGGAAAATGAGAAATAATGGCATTTTTTGACCGTCATTGCTGTTCGTTCGCGTTTAATGGAGCATAGAAAATTAGTCCAGATTTCCTCTAAAATAATTTATCTTGACCACACAAGGGCCTGATTTTGATGTATCGGGTTGAGAGAAATGCATGAAAATTAGAGGACACTTTAACAAATACCTTGCCATCACACTCGTTAACATTATTTACTCATAAACAATTTCAAAATCTATCAATTTAAAGAATTTAGACTAAACCCGGAGCAAAATAAAAATTCTGAATATGTGTAAATATCCGTTGATTTGGAACACAGCGGTAACAGATAAAGAAATCTAGTTCGTAAAAAGAATTATTTAGGCAAAACAATCGTAATTAAGCAGAAAACGCCATGATATTTCAATAATATGTATTATTTCAATGCTCTTTTTAACCCCACCCCCCTTCCTTATGACAAAGACTACTTCTTTCGCCCTGTTATAAAAAGCAAACATATTTTAAATAATTTTTAATCCTTATGTGAATCAGTATGCATTAATTAAAAATCTGAGACGAAAAAACAACAAAAGTTCAACGCGCAAGATCATTACATACAGTTCAACTTTTGCCATATTTTTAGAAATCCGTGTTCACCGCGAACACCCCTGTCACCGAGTGTCGCCAATATTTTTCCTACCTTGAGACGGATTTTTATGAAACTTGCTTTATTACATTGAATATTCATTACAGATCGGGAAAATAGCATTATACTGGCAAGCAAAAATTTTCACTCTTATTGCAGTAAAAGCAGATTTTATACTTCGAAATATTGTAGTCTATAATTTAAGGTTTAATTTCGTGAGTTTAGACGGAAAATGAGAAATAATGGCATTTTTTGACCGTCATTGCTGTTCGTTCGCGTTTAATGGAGCATAGAAAATTAGTCCAGATTTCCTCTAAAATAATTTATCTTGACCACACAAGGGCCTGATTTTGATGTATCGGGTTGAGAGAAATGCATGAAAATTAGAGGACACTTTAACAAATACCTTGCCATCACACTCGTTAACATTATTTACTCATAAACAATTTCAAAATCTATCAATTTAAAGAATTTAGACTAAACCCGGAGCAAAATAAAAATTCTGAATATGTGTAAATATCCGTTGATTTGGAACACAGCGGTAACAGATAAAGAAATCTAGTTCGTAAAAAGAATTATTTAGGCAAAACAATCGTAATTAAGCAGAAAACGCCATGATATTTCAATAATATGTATTATTTCAATGCTCTTTTTAACCCCACCCCCCTTCCTTATGACAAAGACTACTTCTTTCGCCCTGTTATAAAAAGCAAACATATTTTAAATAATTTTTAATCCTTATGTGAATCAGTATGCATTAATTAAAAATCTGAGACGAAAAAACAACAAAAGTTCAACGCGCAAGATCATTACATACAGTTCAACTTTTGCCATATTTTTAGAAATCCGTGTTCACCGCGAACACCCCTGTCACCGAGTGTCGCCAATATTTTTCCTACCTTGAGACGGATTTTTATGAAACTTGCTTTATTACATTGAATATTCATTACAGATCGGGAAAATAGCATTATACTGGCAAGCAAAAATTTTCACTCTTATTGCAGGTGTCGTAACAGTATTTCACCTGAGGTTCACGTCAAATCATGGCTGACGCAAAATAATTCCTGAATCTTCCCTCCCGATTCGGGCATTTTAACACGAGACTGGAGCTGAATTTTTTTATGAGATGAAAAACAATATGTAAACTTCCTATATTGACTAGATTCATTAAAATTTAGGGCGTGCTGAATTTTCTATGTACTGTATTTGAGTGGGGAGTGATTAGGTCCTGGACTTGATTTTCAAGCACCTGCTCGACTTCGAGCGAGACAAACTTGCGTGCCTTGCTGGATGGCTATGTATTTTTTGGTACTAAAATCTTTATAAAGAATTGTTTTACAAGATGTGAAAAGGAAACTTCTCAAAAGTTTGTTTTCAATTAATACCACCTACTCAAAGTTGCGCATTTTTGGTAAGAATATATAGCAAAATTTAATACTGTTGTGCAACCTGCAGTAAAAGCAGATTTTATACTTCGAAATATTGTAGTCTATAATTTAAGGTTTAATTTCGTGAGTTTAGACGGAAAATGAGAAATAATGGCATTTTTTGACCGTCATTGCTGTTCGTTCGCGTTTAATGGAGCATAGAAAATTAGTCCAGATTTCCTCTAAAATAATTTATCTTGACCACACAAGGGCCTGATTTTGATGTATCGGGTTGAGAGAAATGCATGAAAATTAGAGGACACTTTAACAAATACCTTGCCATCACACTCGTTAACATTATTTACTCATAAACAATTTCAAAATCTATCAATTTAAAGAATTTAGACTAAACCCGGAGCAAAATAAAAATTCTGAATATGTGTAAATATCCGTTGATTTGGAACACAGCGGTAACAGATAAAGAAATCTAGTTCGTAAAAAGAATTATTTAGGCAAAACAATCGTAATTAAGCAGAAAACGCCATGATATTTCAATAATATGTATTATTTCAATGCTCTTTTTAACCCCACCCCCCTTCCTTATGACAAAGACTACTTCTTTCGCCCTGTTATAAAAAGCAAACATATTTTAAATAATTTTTAATCCTTATGTGAATCAGTATGCATTAATTAAAAATCTGAGACGAAAAAACAACAAAAGTTCAACGCGCAAGATCATTACATACAGTTCAACTTTTGCCATATTTTTAGAAATCCGTGTTCACCGCGAACACCCCTGTCACCGAGTGTCGCCAATATTTTTCCTACCTTGAGACGGATTTTTATGAAACTTGCTTTATTACATTGAATATTCATTACAGATCGGGAAAATAGCATTATACTGGCAAGCAAAAATTTTCACTCTTATTGCAGGTGTCGTAACAGTATTTCACCTGAGGTTCACGTCAAATCATGGCTGACGCAAAATAATTCCTGAATCTTCCCTCCCGATTCGGGCATTTTAACACGAGACTGGAGCTGAATTTTTTTATGAGATGAAAAACAATATGTAAACTTCCTATATTGACTAGATTCATTAAAATTTAGGGCGTGCTGAATTTTCTATGTACTGTATTTGAGTGGGGAGTGATTAGGTCCTGGACTTGATTTTCAAGCACCTGCTCGACTTCGAGCGAGACAAACTTGCGTGCCTTGCTGGATGGCTATGTATTTTTTGGTACTAAAATCTTTATAAAGAATTGTTTTACAAGATGTGAAAAGGAAACTTCTCAAAAGTTTGTTTTCAATTAATACCACCTACTCAAAGTTGCGCATTTTTGGTAAGAATATATAGCAAAATTTAATACTGTTGTGCAACCTGCAGTAAAAGCAGATTTTATACTTCGAAATATTGTAGTCTATAATTTAAGGTTTAATTTCGTGAGTTTAGACGGAAAATGAGAAATAATGGCATTTTTTGACCGTCATTGCTGTTCGTTCGCGTTTAATGGAGCATAGAAAATTAGTCCAGATTTCCTCTAAAATAATTTATCTTGACCACACAAGGGCCTGATTTTGATGTATCGGGTTGAGAGAAATGCATGAAAATTAGAGGACACTTTAACAAATACCTTGCCATCACACTCGTTAACATTATTTACTCATAAACAATTTCAAAATCTATCAATTTAAAGAATTTAGACTAAACCCGGAGCAAAATAAAAATTCTGAATATGTGTAAATATCCGTTGATTTGGAACACAGCGGTAACAGATAAAGAAATCTAGTTCGTAAAAAGAATTATTTAGGCAAAACAATCGTAATTAAGCAGAAAACGCCATGATATTTCAATAATATGTATTATTTCAATGCTCTTTTTAACCCCACCCCCCTTCCTTATGACAAAGACTACTTCTTTCGCCCTGTTATAAAAAGCAAACATATTTTAAATAATTTTTAATCCTTATGTGAATCAGTATGCATTAATTAAAAATCTGAGACGAAAAAACAACAAAAGTTCAACGCGCAAGATCATTACATACAGTTCAACTTTTGCCATATTTTTAGAAATCCGTGTTCACCGCGAACACCCCTGTCACCGAGTGTCGCCAATATTTTTCCTACCTTGAGACGGATTTTTATGAAACTTGCTTTA
>NW_026890126.1:0-13296 GCF_033153115.1 Saccostrea echinata
TGTTAAAACTCATAAAAATGTTTAAGATTTATATTTTGAAATTTAAATGTTGAATTTTTATGTAAATTTGGTGAAACCAAAAGCTGTAATCTTGAATTAATCATGCAAATTCATCAAACACCTTTGGAATTCCTGAGTAATTCAATGAAAAGAGGATAATTATGCATGTTCAATTGGAATTTCATGGCTAATTTGTGTCTGCAGAGAAAGCCAGTTACATAAATCCAAACAATAAATTACATCTGAATTGTTTCCTCCATTTTCTTATCATCAAAGCAAGTTTAATGGAGTGTCAGAGCTGTCCAGATTCTCCCTAGGTGCTGATATCATTTGGACTGCCCTGTGTTACAACACAGCTTTTAGATAAACTTCTGCACATCAGCTTGTAGACAAGTACCTAGGCTTTATTTGGAACATAAATTGACCAGATGCAGATTTTATTATCAGTCTAATATTTAACAATTTCTGTGAATTCTGTCATTCTTAGGAGGGCAAAATGCAATTTTGTTATGTAATAATTGCATAATGGTCTCAGACTTGTGAACTATTTTTTGTTTGTTGTGAAGAACAATGTATATACTCTCCACGGATAAGAAATTGTTTGCCAGACTTAGTCTATTAATGATGAAATTCTGCTTCAAAATATGCACACAAAAACTTCTGTCAGAGTGCTCTGTATGTATTCTTGACTGCTCTGGAGTAAGGGAGATAAATGCATATATCTCCAGCAATAAGGGGAATTAGATCACCAAACTTAAGGATGTTGGTGGCAGTTATTTAAGAAATCTCAGGTGCAAAAATGAAAAAAATCTGACAACTTCAAGGGTCCTTCAAGGTATCACACTGGTAATTGACCAATCAAAATGAACTTAGTCAATTGTAGTTCCATACATATAAAATTAATTTTTCTTTCTTTTGATAATTTTTTTAATTTTCTTCCAGGCTATTTTTACAACTTTGGTACCTGTGCCTATTAAATTTAATGTACTTTGTAAATAAATAAAGTTTTTTGACAGGAACTATTTTTTTCAGGGCATAGGAGGCTACTTCCTGGGGTGCACTGGAGCTGTTTATAAACACATTGAAAACACGTGGATTTGAGGGTAGCCCTGTTTGCAGATGGAAAAAATCAGAAAATGCCGTGTAGGTACCCTGTTTTTTGGACTCGGCTAATGAGAGAGGTAATGTTTTATACTTCCTGCTAAATATTTTTTCATGAATTAATTTACCTGATTTTTTAAGATTTTTTTTCCTATATAGAAACATATAGTGAAAACAATTACCGGTGTGATACCTTGAAGGTGATTGTGTAAAATCATCTGCATCAATATAAAAGGCTGTTTTAATTTTTAAAAGGCATATTTCAACAAAATATGTCATTTTATGAACTTTCTGTGTGAAAGCACATATTTTAAAAATTAGAAGTAGAGTTGAATTGAATCTTTAGACATTTCTCTGAAAAATACTTATAATATATCATGTTTTACCCTCAAAACTTTAAATTATGACTTTCAAAGTAGGATTATGCATCTGACATGTAGAAAGAAGTTAGAAAATGTTGGTTTTTTATTTTAGATGACTTTAAACTATGTGCACCACCTGACCGCAGTCAATTATAGTGTCTACAGACTTTGCCGTAAAAGTACTTTAGGCTGATTTTTTCAAGAAAAGACTAATTCTGGGATTGCGAATGAGTTTTCAACAAAAGTGACAACTGCGATAAAATGTGAAGAAGTAAAACATTTTTTCACAGAGTGATAAATTTTACAGAGAGTGGATTTACTTTCATTTTATTCACCTGAAGTAATGCATGTATTACTGCAGTGGAGGAATATAAATAATGAAATGAGGTAAATTTGTCTAATAAAAATAATGCACAAGTAAAATTTATTTAGAATTTTTCAAAAATAAGAAGCTTATGACCAAAAAATGCATAAATACTGTCAGGGCATGAGAGTGAATACTTATTCAGAGTTCTAATCATGTAGCACACATGTAGTACAGAATGTCACTTAGCACCATGGTATGCCTGTTATGGTTCTCTGGACTTTTTGCATGCTTACGCAGCTGACATCCATGATTTTTCAGTTTGTCGGAGAATGTGTTTTGTCATGTTAGCACTTTTATGTAGGTTTTGACTCTCTCTTTTAAATTAAGTCTCAGTCAGGATGCTTATTTCAGCATGATTTGTTAAGCATATTAATATACTGAAATATTAATAAATTACAAATTAAAGTGATGAAGAAATTTGATACATTTACACAATCAAAATATCAGAATAACCATAATTCAGCTAATAAAGTGCCCTGTTTTTCTTATGTCACTTCCTATAAATTTTATCAGCAGTTTTTGTACACCCACCCACCCCCAAGAACCATGTAGGATGGCCTGATATTAGTCTTTTTGTTGCATTTTTTCACATTTGAAAGTGTTAAAACTCATAAAAATGTTTAAGATTTATATTTTGAAATTTAAATGTTGAATTTTTATGTAAATTTGGTGAAACCAAAAGCTGTAATCTTGAATTAATCATGCAAATTCATCAAACACCTTTGGAATTCCTGAGTAATTCAATGAAAAGAGGATAATTATGCATGTTCAATTGGAATTTCATGGCTAATTTGTGTCTGCAGAGAAAGCCAGTTACATAAATCCAAACAATAAATTACATCTGAATTGTTTCCTCCATTTTCTTATCATCAAAGCAAGTTTAATGGAGTGTCAGAGCTGTCCAGATTCTCCCTAGGTGCTGATATCATTTGGACTGCCCTGTGTTACAACACAGCTTTTAGATAAACTTCTGCACATCAGCTTGTAGACAAGTACCTAGGCTTTATTTGGAACATAAATTGACCAGATGCAGATTTTATTATCAGTCTAATATTTAACAATTTCTGTGAATTCTGTCATTCTTAGGAGGGCAAAATGCAATTTTGTTATGTAATAATTGCATAATGGTCTCAGACTTGTGAACTATTTTTTGTTTGTTGTGAAGAACAATGTATATACTCTCCACGGATAAGAAATTGTTTGCCAGACTTAGTCTATTAATGATGAAATTCTGCTTCAAAATATGCACACAAAAACTTCTGTCAGAGTGCTCTGTATGTATTCTTGACTGCTCTGGAGTAAGGGAGATAAATGCATATATCTCCAGCAATAAGGGGAATTAGATCACCAAACTTAAGGATGTTGGTGGCAGTTATTTAAGAAATCTCAGGTGCAAAAATGAAAAAAATCTGACAACTTCAAGGGTCCTTCAAGGTATCACACTGGTAATTGACCAATCAAAATGAACTTAGTCAATTGTAGTTCCATACATATAAAATTAATTTTTCTTTCTTTTGATAATTTTTTTAATTTTCTTCCAGGCTATTTTTACAACTTTGGTACCTGTGCCTATTAAATTTAATGTACTTTGTAAATAAATAAAGTTTTTTGACAGGAACTATTTTTTTCAGGGCATAGGAGGCTACTTCCTGGGGTGCACTGGAGCTGTTTATAAACACATTGAAAACACGTGGATTTGAGGGTAGCCCTGTTTGCAGATGGAAAAAATCAGAAAATGCCGTGTAGGTACCCTGTTTTTTGGACTCGGCTAATGAGAGAGGTAATGTTTTATACTTCCTGCTAAATATTTTTTCATGAATTAATTTACCTGATTTTTTAAGATTTTTTTTCCTATATAGAAACATATAGTGAAAACAATTACCGGTGTGATACCTTGAAGGTGATTGTGTAAAATCATCTGCATCAATATAAAAGGCTGTTTTAATTTTTAAAAGGCATATTTCAACAAAATATGTCATTTTATGAACTTTCTGTGTGAAAGCACATATTTTAAAAATTAGAAGTAGAGTTGAATTGAATCTTTAGACATTTCTCTGAAAAATACTTATAATATATCATGTTTTACCCTCAAAACTTTAAATTATGACTTTCAAAGTAGGATTATGCATCTGACATGTAGAAAGAAGTTAGAAAATGTTGGTTTTTTATTTTAGATGACTTTAAACTATGTGCACCACCTGACCGCAGTCAATTATAGTGTCTACAGACTTTGCCGTAAAAGTACTTTAGGCTGATTTTTTCAAGAAAAGACTAATTCTGGGATTGCGAATGAGTTTTCAACAAAAGTGACAACTGCGATAAAATGTGAAGAAGTAAAACATTTTTTCACAGAGTGATAAATTTTACAGAGAGTGGATTTACTTTCATTTTATTCACCTGAAGTAATGCATGTATTACTGCAGTGGAGGAATATAAATAATGAAATGAGGTAAATTTGTCTAATAAAAATAATGCACAAGTAAAATTTATTTAGAATTTTTCAAAAATAAGAAGCTTATGACCAAAAAATGCATAAATACTGTCAGGGCATGAGAGTGAATACTTATTCAGAGTTCTAATCATGTAGCACACATGTAGTACAGAATGTCACTTAGCACCATGGTATGCCTGTTATGGTTCTCTGGACTTTTTGCATGCTTACGCAGCTGACATCCATGATTTTTCAGTTTGTCGGAGAATGTGTTTTGTCATGTTAGCACTTTTATGTAGGTTTTGACTCTCTCTTTTAAATTAAGTCTCAGTCAGGATGCTTATTTCAGCATGATTTGTTAAGCATATTAATATACTGAAATATTAATAAATTACAAATTAAAGTGATGAAGAAATTTGATACATTTACACAATCAAAATATCAGAATAACCATAATTCAGCTAATAAAGTGCCCTGTTTTTCTTATGTCACTTCCTATAAATTTTATCAGCAGTTTTTGTACACCCACCCACCCCCAAGAACCATGTAGGATGGCCTGATATTAGTCTTTTTGTTGCATTTTTTCACATTTGAAAGTGTTAAAACTCATAAAAATGTTTAAGATTTATATTTTGAAATTTAAATGTTGAATTTTTATGTAAATTTGGTGAAACCAAAAGCTGTAATCTTGAATTAATCATGCAAATTCATCAAACACCTTTGGAATTCCTGAGTAATTCAATGAAAAGAGGATAATTATGCATGTTCAATTGGAATTTCATGGCTAATTTGTGTCTGCAGAGAAAGCCAGTTACATAAATCCAAACAATAAATTACATCTGAATTGTTTCCTCCATTTTCTTATCATCAAAGCAAGTTTAATGGAGTGTCAGAGCTGTCCAGATTCTCCCTAGGTGCTGATATCATTTGGACTGCCCTGTGTTACAACACAGCTTTTAGATAAACTTCTGCACATCAGCTTGTAGACAAGTACCTAGGCTTTATTTGGAACATAAATTGACCAGATGCAGATTTTATTATCAGTCTAATATTTAACAATTTCTGTGAATTCTGTCATTCTTAGGAGGGCAAAATGCAATTTTGTTATGTAATAATTGCATAATGGTCTCAGACTTGTGAACTATTTTTTGTTTGTTGTGAAGAACAATGTATATACTCTCCACGGATAAGAAATTGTTTGCCAGACTTAGTCTATTAATGATGAAATTCTGCTTCAAAATATGCACACAAAAACTTCTGTCAGAGTGCTCTGTATGTATTCTTGACTGCTCTGGAGTAAGGGAGATAAATGCATATATCTCCAGCAATAAGGGGAATTAGATCACCAAACTTAAGGATGTTGGTGGCAGTTATTTAAGAAATCTCAGGTGCAAAAATGAAAAAAATCTGACAACTTCAAGGGTCCTTCAAGGTATCACACTGGTAATTGACCAATCAAAATGAACTTAGTCAATTGTAGTTCCATACATATAAAATTAATTTTTCTTTCTTTTGATAATTTTTTTAATTTTCTTCCAGGCTATTTTTACAACTTTGGTACCTGTGCCTATTAAATTTAATGTACTTTGTAAATAAATAAAGTTTTTTGACAGGAACTATTTTTTTCAGGGCATAGGAGGCTACTTCCTGGGGTGCACTGGAGCTGTTTATAAACACATTGAAAACACGTGGATTTGAGGGTAGCCCTGTTTGCAGATGGAAAAAATCAGAAAATGCCGTGTAGGTACCCTGTTTTTTGGACTCGGCTAATGAGAGAGGTAATGTTTTATACTTCCTGCTAAATATTTTTTCATGAATTAATTTACCTGATTTTTTAAGATTTTTTTTCCTATATAGAAACATATAGTGAAAACAATTACCGGTGTGATACCTTGAAGGTGATTGTGTAAAATCATCTGCATCAATATAAAAGGCTGTTTTAATTTTTAAAAGGCATATTTCAACAAAATATGTCATTTTATGAACTTTCTGTGTGAAAGCACATATTTTAAAAATTAGAAGTAGAGTTGAATTGAATCTTTAGACATTTCTCTGAAAAATACTTATAATATATCATGTTTTACCCTCAAAACTTTAAATTATGACTTTCAAAGTAGGATTATGCATCTGACATGTAGAAAGAAGTTAGAAAATGTTGGTTTTTTATTTTAGATGACTTTAAACTATGTGCACCACCTGACCGCAGTCAATTATAGTGTCTACAGACTTTGCCGTAAAAGTACTTTAGGCTGATTTTTTCAAGAAAAGACTAATTCTGGGATTGCGAATGAGTTTTCAACAAAAGTGACAACTGCGATAAAATGTGAAGAAGTAAAACATTTTTTCACAGAGTGATAAATTTTACAGAGAGTGGATTTACTTTCATTTTATTCACCTGAAGTAATGCATGTATTACTGCAGTGGAGGAATATAAATAATGAAATGAGGTAAATTTGTCTAATAAAAATAATGCACAAGTAAAATTTATTTAGAATTTTTCAAAAATAAGAAGCTTATGACCAAAAAATGCATAAATACTGTCAGGGCATGAGAGTGAATACTTATTCAGAGTTCTAATCATGTAGCACACATGTAGTACAGAATGTCACTTAGCACCATGGTATGCCTGTTATGGTTCTCTGGACTTTTTGCATGCTTACGCAGCTGACATCCATGATTTTTCAGTTTGTCGGAGAATGTGTTTTGTCATGTTAGCACTTTTATGTAGGTTTTGACTCTCTCTTTTAAATTAAGTCTCAGTCAGGATGCTTATTTCAGCATGATTTGTTAAGCATATTAATATACTGAAATATTAATAAATTACAAATTAAAGTGATGAAGAAATTTGATACATTTACACAATCAAAATATCAGAATAACCATAATTCAGCTAATAAAGTGCCCTGTTTTTCTTATGTCACTTCCTATAAATTTTATCAGCAGTTTTTGTACACCCACCCACCCCCAAGAACCATGTAGGATGGCCTGATATTAGTCTTTTTGTTGCATTTTTTCACATTTGAAAGTGTTAAAACTCATAAAAATGTTTAAGATTTATATTTTGAAATTTAAATGTTGAATTTTTATGTAAATTTGGTGAAACCAAAAGCTGTAATCTTGAATTAATCATGCAAATTCATCAAACACCTTTGGAATTCCTGAGTAATTCAATGAAAAGAGGATAATTATGCATGTTCAATTGGAATTTCATGGCTAATTTGTGTCTGCAGAGAAAGCCAGTTACATAAATCCAAACAATAAATTACATCTGAATTGTTTCCTCCATTTTCTTATCATCAAAGCAAGTTTAATGGAGTGTCAGAGCTGTCCAGATTCTCCCTAGGTGCTGATATCATTTGGACTGCCCTGTGTTACAACACAGCTTTTAGATAAACTTCTGCACATCAGCTTGTAGACAAGTACCTAGGCTTTATTTGGAACATAAATTGACCAGATGCAGATTTTATTATCAGTCTAATATTTAACAATTTCTGTGAATTCTGTCATTCTTAGGAGGGCAAAATGCAATTTTGTTATGTAATAATTGCATAATGGTCTCAGACTTGTGAACTATTTTTTGTTTGTTGTGAAGAACAATGTATATACTCTCCACGGATAAGAAATTGTTTGCCAGACTTAGTCTATTAATGATGAAATTCTGCTTCAAAATATGCACACAAAAACTTCTGTCAGAGTGCTCTGTATGTATTCTTGACTGCTCTGGAGTAAGGGAGATAAATGCATATATCTCCAGCAATAAGGGGAATTAGATCACCAAACTTAAGGATGTTGGTGGCAGTTATTTAAGAAATCTCAGGTGCAAAAATGAAAAAAATCTGACAACTTCAAGGGTCCTTCAAGGTATCACACTGGTAATTGACCAATCAAAATGAACTTAGTCAATTGTAGTTCCATACATATAAAATTAATTTTTCTTTCTTTTGATAATTTTTTTAATTTTCTTCCAGGCTATTTTTACAACTTTGGTACCTGTGCCTATTAAATTTAATGTACTTTGTAAATAAATAAAGTTTTTTGACAGGAACTATTTTTTTCAGGGCATAGGAGGCTACTTCCTGGGGTGCACTGGAGCTGTTTATAAACACATTGAAAACACGTGGATTTGAGGGTAGCCCTGTTTGCAGATGGAAAAAATCAGAAAATGCCGTGTAGGTACCCTGTTTTTTGGACTCGGCTAATGAGAGAGGTAATGTTTTATACTTCCTGCTAAATATTTTTTCATGAATTAATTTACCTGATTTTTTAAGATTTTTTTTCCTATATAGAAACATATAGTGAAAACAATTACCGGTGTGATACCTTGAAGGTGATTGTGTAAAATCATCTGCATCAATATAAAAGGCTGTTTTAATTTTTAAAAGGCATATTTCAACAAAATATGTCATTTTATGAACTTTCTGTGTGAAAGCACATATTTTAAAAATTAGAAGTAGAGTTGAATTGAATCTTTAGACATTTCTCTGAAAAATACTTATAATATATCATGTTTTACCCTCAAAACTTTAAATTATGACTTTCAAAGTAGGATTATGCATCTGACATGTAGAAAGAAGTTAGAAAATGTTGGTTTTTTATTTTAGATGACTTTAAACTATGTGCACCACCTGACCGCAGTCAATTATAGTGTCTACAGACTTTGCCGTAAAAGTACTTTAGGCTGATTTTTTCAAGAAAAGACTAATTCTGGGATTGCGAATGAGTTTTCAACAAAAGTGACAACTGCGATAAAATGTGAAGAAGTAAAACATTTTTTCACAGAGTGATAAATTTTACAGAGAGTGGATTTACTTTCATTTTATTCACCTGAAGTAATGCATGTATTACTGCAGTGGAGGAATATAAATAATGAAATGAGGTAAATTTGTCTAATAAAAATAATGCACAAGTAAAATTTATTTAGAATTTTTCAAAAATAAGAAGCTTATGACCAAAAAATGCATAAATACTGTCAGGGCATGAGAGTGAATACTTATTCAGAGTTCTAATCATGTAGCACACATGTAGTACAGAATGTCACTTAGCACCATGGTATGCCTGTTATGGTTCTCTGGACTTTTTGCATGCTTACGCAGCTGACATCCATGATTTTTCAGTTTGTCGGAGAATGTGTTTTGTCATGTTAGCACTTTTATGTAGGTTTTGACTCTCTCTTTTAAATTAAGTCTCAGTCAGGATGCTTATTTCAGCATGATTTGTTAAGCATATTAATATACTGAAATATTAATAAATTACAAATTAAAGTGATGGAGAAATTTGATACATTTACACAATCAAAATATCAGAATAACCATAATTCAGCTAATAAAGTGCCCTGTTTTTCTTATGTCACTTCCTATAAATTTTATCAGCAGTTTTTGTACACCCACCCACCCCCAAGAACCATGTAGGATGGCCTGATATTAGTCTTTTTGTTGCATTTTTTCACATTTGAAAGTGTTAAAACTCATAAAAATGTTTAAGATTTATATTTTGAAATTTAAATGTTGAATTTTTATGTAAATTTGGTGAAACCAAAAGCTGTAATCTTGAATTAATCATGCAAATTCATCAAACACCTTTGGAATTCCTGAGTAATTCAATGAAAAGAGGATAATTATGCATGTTCAATTGGAATTTCATGGCTAATTTGTGTCTGCAGAGAAAGCCAGTTACATAAATCCAAACAATAAATTACATCTGAATTGTTTCCTCCATTTTCTTATCATCAAAGCAAGTTTAATGGAGTGTCAGAGCTGTCCAGATTCTCCCTAGGTGCTGATATCATTTGGACTGCCCTGTGTTACAACACAGCTTTTAGATAAACTTCTGCACATCAGCTTGTAGACAAGTACCTAGGCTTTATTTGGAACATAAATTGACCAGATGCAGATTTTATTATCAGTCTAATATTTAACAATTTCTGTGAATTCTGTCATTCTTAGGAGGGCAAAATGCAATTTTGTTATGTAATAATTGCATAATGGTCTCAGACTTGTGAACTATTTTTTGTTTGTTGTGAAGAACAATGTATATACTCTCCACGGATAAGAAATTGTTTGCCAGACTTAGTCTATTAATGATGAAATTCTGCTTCAAAATATGCACACAAAAACTTCTGTCAGAGTGCTCTGTATGTATTCTTGACTGCTCTGGAGTAAGGGAGATAAATGCATATATCTCCAGCAATAAGGGGAATTAGATCACCAAACTTAAGGATGTTGGTGGCAGTTATTTAAGAAATCTCAGGTGCAAAAATGAAAAAAATCTGACAACTTCAAGGGTCCTTCAAGGTATCACACTGGTAATTGACCAATCAAAATGAACTTAGTCAATTGTAGTTCCATACATATAAAATTAATTTTTCTTTCTTTTGATAATTTTTTTAATTTTCTTCCAGGCTATTTTTACAACTTTGGTACCTGTGCCTATTAAATTTAATGTACTTTGTAAATAAATAAAGTTTTTTGACAGGAACTATTTTTTTCAGGGCATAGGAGGCTACTTCCTGGGGTGCACTGGAGCTGTTTATAAACACATTGAAAACACGTGGATTTGAGGGTAGCCCTGTTTGCAGATGGAAAAAATCAGAAAATGCCGTGTAGGTACCCTGTTTTTTGGACTCGGCTAATGAGAGAGGTAATGTTTTATACTTCCTGCTAAATATTTTTTCATGAATTAATTTACCTGATTTTTTAAGATTTTTTTTCCTATATAGAAACATATAGTGAAAACAATTACCGGTGTGATACCTTGAAGGTGATTGTGTAAAATCATCTGCATCAATATAAAAGGCTGTTTTAATTTTTAAAAGGCATATTTCAACAAAATATGTCATTTTATGAACTTTCTGTGTGAAAGCACATATTTTAAAAATTAGAAGTAGAGTTGAATTGAATCTTTAGACATTTCTCTGAAAAATACTTATAATATATCATGTTTTACCCTCAAAACTTTAAATTATGACTTTCAAAGTAGGATTATGCATCTGACATGTAGAAAGAAGTTAGAAAATGTTGGTTTTTTATTTTAGATGACTTTAAACTATGTGCACCACCTGACCGCAGTCAATTATAGTGTCTACAGACTTTGCCGTAAAAGTACTTTAGGCTGATTTTTTCAAGAAAAGACTAATTCTGGGATTGCGAATGAGTTTTCAACAAAAGTGACAACTGCGATAAAATGTGAAGAAGTAAAACATTTTTTCACAGAGTGATAAATTTTACAGAGAGTGGATTTACTTTCATTTTATTCACCTGAAGTAATGCATGTATTACTGCAGTGGAGGAATATAAATAATGAAATGAGGTAAATTTGTCTAATAAAAATAATGCACAAGTAAAATTTATTTAGAATTTTTCAAAAATAAGAAGCTTATGACCAAAAAATGCATAAATACTGTCAGGGCATGAGAGTGAATACTTATTCAGAGTTCTAATCATGTAGCACACATGTAGTACAGAATGTCACTTAGCACCATGGTATGCCTGTTATGGTTCTCTGGACTTTTTGCATGCTTACGCAGCTGACATCCATGATTTTTCAGTTTGTCGGAGAATGTGTTTTGTCATGTTAGCACTTTTATGTAGGTTTTGACTCTCTCTTTTAAATTAAGTCTCAGTCAGGATGCTTATTTCAGCATGATTTGTTAAGCATATTAATATACTGAAATATTAATAAATTACAAATTAAAGTGATGAAGAAATTTGATACATTTACACAATCAAAATATCAGAATAACCATAATTCAGCTAATAAAGTGCCCTGTTTTTCTTATGTCACTTCCTATAAATTTTATCAGCAGTTTTTGTACACCCACCCACCCCCAAGAACCATGTAGGATGGCCTGATATTAGTCTTTTTGTTGCATTTTTTCACATTTGAAAGTGTTAAAACTCATAAAAATGTTTAAGATTTATATTTTGAAATTTAAATGTTGAATTTTTATGTAAATTTGGTGAAACCAAAAGCTGTAATCTTGAATTAATCATGCAAATTCATCAAACACCTTTGGAATTCCTGAGTAATTCAATGAAAAGAGGATAATTATGCATGTTCAATTGGAATTTCATGGCTAATTTGTGTCTGCAGAGAAAGCCAGTTACATAAATCCAAACAATAAATTACATCTGAATTGTTTCCTCCATTTTCTTATCATCAAAGCAAGTTTAATGGAGTGTCAGAGCTGTCCAGATTCTCCCTAGGTGCTGATATCATTTGGACTGCCCTGTGTTACAACACAGCTTTTAGATAAACTTCTGCACATCAGCTTGTAGACAAGTACCTAGGCTTTATTTGGAACATAAATTGACCAGATGCAGATTTTATTATCAGTCTAATATTTAACAATTTCTGTGAATTCTGTCATTCTTAGGAGGGCAAAATGCAATTTTGTTATGTAATAATTGCATAATGGTCTCAGACTTGTGAACTATTTTTTGTTTGTTGTGAAGAACAATGTATATACTCTCCACGGATAAGAAATTGTTTGCCAGACTTAGTCTATTAATGATGAAATTCTGCTTCAAAATATGCACACAAAAACTTCTGTCAGAGTGCTCTGTATGTATTCTTGACTGCTCTGGAGTAAGGGAGATAAATGCATATATCTCCAGCAATAAGGGGAATTAGATCACCAAACTTAAGGATGTTGGTGGCAGTTATTTAAGAAATCTCAGGTGCAAAAATGAAAAAAATCTGACAACTTCAAGGGTCCTTCAAGGTATCACACTGGTAATTGACCAATCAAAATGAACTTAGTCAATTGTAGTTCCATACATATAAAATTAATTTTTCTTTCTTTTGATAATTTTTTTAATTTTCTTCCAGGCTATTTTTACAACTTTGGTACCTGTGCCTATTAAATTTAATGTACTTTGTAAATAAATAAAGTTTTTTGACAGGAACTATTTTTTTCAGGGCATAGGAGGCTACTTCCTGGGGTGCACTGGAGCTGTTTATAAACACATTGAAAACACGTGGATTTGAGGGTAGCCCTGTTTGCAGATGGAAAAAATCAGAAAATGCCGTGTAGGTAC
>NW_026890127.1:0-12417 GCF_033153115.1 Saccostrea echinata
TATATACTCTCCACGGATAAGAAATTGTTTGCCAGACTTAGTCTATTAATGATGAAATTCTGCTTCAAAATATGCACACAAAAACTTCTGTCAGAGTGCTCTGTATGTATTCTTGACTGCTCTGGAGTAAGGGAGATAAATGCATATATCTCCAGCAATAAGGGGAATTAGATCACCAAACTTAAGGATGTTGGTGGCAGTTATTTAAGAAATCTCAGGTGCAAAAATGAAAAAAATCTGACAACTTCAAGGGTCCTTCAAGGTATCACACTGGTAATTGACCAATCAAAATGAACTTAGTCAATTGTAGTTCCATACATATAAAATTAATTTTTCTTTCTTTTGATAATTTTTTTAATTTTCTTCCAGGCTATTTTTACAACTTTGGTACCTGTGCCTATTAAATTTAATGTACTTTGTAAATAAATAAAGTTTTTTGACAGGAACTATTTTTTTCAGGGCATAGGAGGCTACTTCCTGGGGTGCACTGGAGCTGTTTATAAACACATTGAAAACACGTGGATTTGAGGGTAGCCCTGTTTGCAGATGGAAAAAATCAGAAAATGCCGTGTAGGTACCCTGTTTTTTGGACTCGGCTAATGAGAGAGGTAATGTTTTATACTTCCTGCTAAATATTTTTTCATGAATTAATTTACCTGATTTTTTAAGATTTTTTTTCCTATATAGAAACATATAGTGAAAACAATTACCGGTGTGATACCTTGAAGGTGATTGTGTAAAATCATCTGCATCAATATAAAAGGCTGTTTTAATTTTTAAAAGGCATATTTCAACAAAATATGTCATTTTATGAACTTTCTGTGTGAAAGCACATATTTTAAAAATTAGAAGTAGAGTTGAATTGAATCTTTAGACATTTCTCTGAAAAATACTTATAATATATCATGTTTTACCCTCAAAACTTTAAATTATGACTTTCAAAGTAGGATTATGCATCTGACATGTAGAAAGAAGTTAGAAAATGTTGGTTTTTTATTTTAGATGACTTTAAACTATGTGCACCACCTGACCGCAGTCAATTATAGTGTCTACAGACTTTGCCGTAAAAGTACTTTAGGCTGATTTTTTCAAGAAAAGACTAATTCTGGGATTGCGAATGAGTTTTCAACAAAAGTGACAACTGCGATAAAATGTGAAGAAGTAAAACATTTTTTCACAGAGTGATAAATTTTACAGAGAGTGGATTTACTTTCATTTTATTCACCTGAAGTAATGCATGTATTACTGCAGTGGAGGAATATAAATAATGAAATGAGGTAAATTTGTCTAATAAAAATAATGCACAAGTAAAATTTATTTAGAATTTTTCAAAAATAAGAAGCTTATGACCAAAAAATGCATAAATACTGTCAGGGCATGAGAGTGAATACTTATTCAGAGTTCTAATCATGTAGCACACATGTAGTACAGAATGTCACTTAGCACCATGGTATGCCTGTTATGGTTCTCTGGACTTTTTGCATGCTTACGCAGCTGACATCCATGATTTTTCAGTTTGTCGGAGAATGTGTTTTGTCATGTTAGCACTTTTATGTAGGTTTTGACTCTCTCTTTTAAATTAAGTCTCAGTCAGGATGCTTATTTCAGCATGATTTGTTAAGCATATTAATATACTGAAATATTAATAAATTACAAATTAAAGTGATGAAGAAATTTGATACATTTACACAATCAAAATATCAGAATAACCATAATTCAGCTAATAAAGTGCCCTGTTTTTCTTATGTCACTTCCTATAAATTTTATCAGCAGTTTTTGTACACCCACCCACCCCCAAGAACCATGTAGGATGGCCTGATATTAGTCTTTTTGTTGCATTTTTTCACATTTGAAAGTGTTAAAACTCATAAAAATGTTTAAGATTTATATTTTGAAATTTAAATGTTGAATTTTTATGTAAATTTGGTGAAACCAAAAGCTGTAATCTTGAATTAATCATGCAAATTCATCAAACACCTTTGGAATTCCTGAGTAATTCAATGAAAAGAGGATAATTATGCATGTTCAATTGGAATTTCATGGCTAATTTGTGTCTGCAGAGAAAGCCAGTTACATAAATCCAAACAATAAATTACATCTGAATTGTTTCCTCCATTTTCTTATCATCAAAGCAAGTTTAATGGAGTGTCAGAGCTGTCCAGATTCTCCCTAGGTGCTGATATCATTTGGACTGCCCTGTGTTACAACACAGCTTTTAGATAAACTTCTGCACATCAGCTTGTAGACAAGTACCTAGGCTTTATTTGGAACATAAATTGACCAGATGCAGATTTTATTATCAGTCTAATATTTAACAATTTCTGTGAATTCTGTCATTCTTAGGAGGGCAAAATGCAATTTTGTTATGTAATAATTGCATAATGGTCTCAGACTTGTGAACTATTTTTTGTTTGTTGTGAAGAACAATGTATATACTCTCCACGGATAAGAAATTGTTTGCCAGACTTAGTCTATTAATGATGAAATTCTGCTTCAAAATATGCACACAAAAACTTCTGTCAGAGTGCTCTGTATGTATTCTTGACTGCTCTGGAGTAAGGGAGATAAATGCATATATCTCCAGCAATAAGGGGAATTAGATCACCAAACTTAAGGATGTTGGTGGCAGTTATTTAAGAAATCTCAGGTGCAAAAATGAAAAAAATCTGACAACTTCAAGGGTCCTTCAAGGTATCACACTGGTAATTGACCAATCAAAATGAACTTAGTCAATTGTAGTTCCATACATATAAAATTAATTTTTCTTTCTTTTGATAATTTTTTTAATTTTCTTCCAGGCTATTTTTACAACTTTGGTACCTGTGCCTATTAAATTTAATGTACTTTGTAAATAAATAAAGTTTTTTGACAGGAACTATTTTTTTCAGGGCATAGGAGGCTACTTCCTGGGGTGCACTGGAGCTGTTTATAAACACATTGAAAACACGTGGATTTGAGGGTAGCCCTGTTTGCAGATGGAAAAAATCAGAAAATGCCGTGTAGGTACCCTGTTTTTTGGACTCGGCTAATGAGAGAGGTAATGTTTTATACTTCCTGCTAAATATTTTTTCATGAATTAATTTACCTGATTTTTTAAGATTTTTTTTCCTATATAGAAACATATAGTGAAAACAATTACCGGTGTGATACCTTGAAGGTGATTGTGTAAAATCATCTGCATCAATATAAAAGGCTGTTTTAATTTTTAAAAGGCATATTTCAACAAAATATGTCATTTTATGAACTTTCTGTGTGAAAGCACATATTTTAAAAATTAGAAGTAGAGTTGAATTGAATCTTTAGACATTTCTCTGAAAAATACTTATAATATATCATGTTTTACCCTCAAAACTTTAAATTATGACTTTCAAAGTAGGATTATGCATCTGACATGTAGAAAGAAGTTAGAAAATGTTGGTTTTTTATTTTAGATGACTTTAAACTATGTGCACCACCTGACCGCAGTCAATTATAGTGTCTACAGACTTTGCCGTAAAAGTACTTTAGGCTGATTTTTTCAAGAAAAGACTAATTCTGGGATTGCGAATGAGTTTTCAACAAAAGTGACAACTGCGATAAAATGTGAAGAAGTAAAACATTTTTTCACAGAGTGATAAATTTTACAGAGAGTGGATTTACTTTCATTTTATTCACCTGAAGTAATGCATGTATTACTGCAGTGGAGGAATATAAATAATGAAATGAGGTAAATTTGTCTAATAAAAATAATGCACAAGTAAAATTTATTTAGAATTTTTCAAAAATAAGAAGCTTATGACCAAAAAATGCATAAATACTGTCAGGGCATGAGAGTGAATACTTATTCAGAGTTCTAATCATGTAGCACACATGTAGTACAGAATGTCACTTAGCACCATGGTATGCCTGTTATGGTTCTCTGGACTTTTTGCATGCTTACGCAGCTGACATCCATGATTTTTCAGTTTGTCGGAGAATGTGTTTTGTCATGTTAGCACTTTTATGTAGGTTTTGACTCTCTCTTTTAAATTAAGTCTCAGTCAGGATGCTTATTTCAGCATGATTTGTTAAGCATATTAATATACTGAAATATTAATAAATTACAAATTAAAGTGATGAAGAAATTTGATACATTTACACAATCAAAATATCAGAATAACCATAATTCAGCTAATAAAGTGCCCTGTTTTTCTTATGTCACTTCCTATAAATTTTATCAGCAGTTTTTGTACACCCACCCACCCCCAAGAACCATGTAGGATGGCCTGATATTAGTCTTTTTGTTGCATTTTTTCACATTTGAAAGTGTTAAAACTCATAAAAATGTTTAAGATTTATATTTTGAAATTTAAATGTTGAATTTTTATGTAAATTTGGTGAAACCAAAAGCTGTAATCTTGAATTAATCATGCAAATTCATCAAACACCTTTGGAATTCCTGAGTAATTCAATGAAAAGAGGATAATTATGCATGTTCAATTGGAATTTCATGGCTAATTTGTGTCTGCAGAGAAAGCCAGTTACATAAATCCAAACAATAAATTACATCTGAATTGTTTCCTCCATTTTCTTATCATCAAAGCAAGTTTAATGGAGTGTCAGAGCTGTCCAGATTCTCCCTAGGTGCTGATATCATTTGGACTGCCCTGTGTTACAACACAGCTTTTAGATAAACTTCTGCACATCAGCTTGTAGACAAGTACCTAGGCTTTATTTGGAACATAAATTGACCAGATGCAGATTTTATTATCAGTCTAATATTTAACAATTTCTGTGAATTCTGTCATTCTTAGGAGGGCAAAATGCAATTTTGTTATGTAATAATTGCATAATGGTCTCAGACTTGTGAACTATTTTTTGTTTGTTGTGAAGAACAATGTATATACTCTCCACGGATAAGAAATTGTTTGCCAGACTTAGTCTATTAATGATGAAATTCTGCTTCAAAATATGCACACAAAAACTTCTGTCAGAGTGCTCTGTATGTATTCTTGACTGCTCTGGAGTAAGGGAGATAAATGCATATATCTCCAGCAATAAGGGGAATTAGATCACCAAACTTAAGGATGTTGGTGGCAGTTATTTAAGAAATCTCAGGTGCAAAAATGAAAAAAATCTGACAACTTCAAGGGTCCTTCAAGGTATCACACTGGTAATTGACCAATCAAAATGAACTTAGTCAATTGTAGTTCCATACATATAAAATTAATTTTTCTTTCTTTTGATAATTTTTTTAATTTTCTTCCAGGCTATTTTTACAACTTTGGTACCTGTGCCTATTAAATTTAATGTACTTTGTAAATAAATAAAGTTTTTTGACAGGAACTATTTTTTTCAGGGCATAGGAGGCTACTTCCTGGGGTGCACTGGAGCTGTTTATAAACACATTGAAAACACGTGGATTTGAGGGTAGCCCTGTTTGCAGATGGAAAAAATCAGAAAATGCCGTGTAGGTACCCTGTTTTTTGGACTCGGCTAATGAGAGAGGTAATGTTTTATACTTCCTGCTAAATATTTTTTCATGAATTAATTTACCTGATTTTTTAAGATTTTTTTTCCTATATAGAAACATATAGTGAAAACAATTACCGGTGTGATACCTTGAAGGTGATTGTGTAAAATCATCTGCATCAATATAAAAGGCTGTTTTAATTTTTAAAAGGCATATTTCAACAAAATATGTCATTTTATGAACTTTCTGTGTGAAAGCACATATTTTAAAAATTAGAAGTAGAGTTGAATTGAATCTTTAGACATTTCTCTGAAAAATACTTATAATATATCATGTTTTACCCTCAAAACTTTAAATTATGACTTTCAAAGTAGGATTATGCATCTGACATGTAGAAAGAAGTTAGAAAATGTTGGTTTTTTATTTTAGATGACTTTAAACTATGTGCACCACCTGACCGCAGTCAATTATAGTGTCTACAGACTTTGCCGTAAAAGTACTTTAGGCTGATTTTTTCAAGAAAAGACTAATTCTGGGATTGCGAATGAGTTTTCAACAAAAGTGACAACTGCGATAAAATGTGAAGAAGTAAAACATTTTTTCACAGAGTGATAAATTTTACAGAGAGTGGATTTACTTTCATTTTATTCACCTGAAGTAATGCATGTATTACTGCAGTGGAGGAATATAAATAATGAAATGAGGTAAATTTGTCTAATAAAAATAATGCACAAGTAAAATTTATTTAGAATTTTTCAAAAATAAGAAGCTTATGACCAAAAAATGCATAAATACTGTCAGGGCATGAGAGTGAATACTTATTCAGAGTTCTAATCATGTAGCACACATGTAGTACAGAATGTCACTTAGCACCATGGTATGCCTGTTATGGTTCTCTGGACTTTTTGCATGCTTACGCAGCTGACATCCATGATTTTTCAGTTTGTCGGAGAATGTGTTTTGTCATGTTAGCACTTTTATGTAGGTTTTGACTCTCTCTTTTAAATTAAGTCTCAGTCAGGATGCTTATTTCAGCATGATTTGTTAAGCATATTAATATACTGAAATATTAATAAATTACAAAATAAAGTGATGAAGAAATTTGATACATTTACACAATCAAAATATCAGAATAACCATAATTCAGCTAATAAAGTGCCCTGTTTTTCTTATGTCACTTCCTATAAATTTTATCAGCAGTTTTTGTACACCCACCCACCCCCAAGAACCATGTAGGATGGCCTGATATTAGTCTTTTTGTTGCATTTTTTCACATTTGAAAGTGTTAAAACTCATAAAAATGTTTAAGATTTATATTTTGAAATTTAAATGTTGAATTTTTATGTAAATTTGGTGAAACCAAAAGCTGTAATCTTGAATTAATCATGCAAATTCATCAAACACCTTTGGAATTCCTGAGTAATTCAATGAAAAGAGGATAATTATGCATGTTCAATTGGAATTTCATGGCTAATTTGTGTCTGCAGAGAAAGCCAGTTACATAAATCCAAACAATAAATTACATCTGAATTGTTTCCTCCATTTTCTTATCATCAAAGCAAGTTTAATGGAGTGTCAGAGCTGTCCAGATTCTCCCTAGGTGCTGATATCATTTGGACTGCCCTGTGTTACAACACAGCTTTTAGATAAACTTCTGCACATCAGCTTGTAGACAAGTACCTAGGCTTTATTTGGAACATAAATTGACCAGATGCAGATTTTATTATCAGTCTAATATTTAACAATTTCTGTGAATTCTGTCATTCTTAGGAGGGCAAAATGCAATTTTGTTATGTAATAATTGCATAATGGTCTCAGACTTGTGAACTATTTTTTGTTTGTTGTGAAGAACAATGTATATACTCTCCACGGATAAGAAATTGTTTGCCAGACTTAGTCTATTAATGATGAAATTCTGCTTCAAAATATGCACACAAAAACTTCTGTCAGAGTGCTCTGTATGTATTCTTGACTGCTCTGGAGTAAGGGAGATAAATGCATATATCTCCAGCAATAAGGGGAATTAGATCACCAAACTTAAGGATGTTGGTGGCAGTTATTTAAGAAATCTCAGGTGCAAAAATGAAAAAAATCTGACAACTTCAAGGGTCCTTCAAGGTATCACACTGGTAATTGACCAATCAAAATGAACTTAGTCAATTGTAGTTCCATACATATAAAATTAATTTTTCTTTCTTTTGATAATTTTTTTAATTTTCTTCCAGGCTATTTTTACAACTTTGGTACCTGTGCCTATTAAATTTAATGTACTTTGTAAATAAATAAAGTTTTTTGACAGGAACTATTTTTTTCAGGGCATAGGAGGCTACTTCCTGGGGTGCACTGGAGCTGTTTATAAACACATTGAAAACACGTGGATTTGAGGGTAGCCCTGTTTGCAGATGGAAAAAATCAGAAAATGCCGTGTAGGTACCCTGTTTTTTGGACTCGGCTAATGAGAGAGGTAATGTTTTATACTTCCTGCTAAATATTTTTTCATGAATTAATTTACCTGATTTTTTAAGATTTTTTTTCCTATATAGAAACATATAGTGAAAACAATTACCGGTGTGATACCTTGAAGGTGATTGTGTAAAATCATCTGCATCAATATAAAAGGCTGTTTTAATTTTTAAAAGGCATATTTCAACAAAATATGTCATTTTATGAACTTTCTGTGTGAAAGCACATATTTTAAAAATTAGAAGTAGAGTTGAATTGAATCTTTAGACATTTCTCTGAAAAATACTTATAATATATCATGTTTTACCCTCAAAACTTTAAATTATGACTTTCAAAGTAGGATTATGCATCTGACATGTAGAAAGAAGTTAGAAAATGTTGGTTTTTTATTTTAGATGACTTTAAACTATGTGCACCACCTGACCGCAGTCAATTATAGTGTCTACAGACTTTGCCGTAAAAGTACTTTAGGCTGATTTTTTCAAGAAAAGACTAATTCTGGGATTGCGAATGAGTTTTCAACAAAAGTGACAACTGCGATAAAATGTGAAGAAGTAAAACATTTTTTCACAGAGTGATAAATTTTACAGAGAGTGGATTTACTTTCATTTTATTCACCTGAAGTAATGCATGTATTACTGCAGTGGAGGAATATAAATAATGAAATGAGGTAAATTTGTCTAATAAAAATAATGCACAAGTAAAATTTATTTAGAATTTTTCAAAAATAAGAAGCTTATGACCAAAAAATGCATAAATACTGTCAGGGCATGAGAGTGAATACTTATTCAGAGTTCTAATCATGTAGCACACATGTAGTACAGAATGTCACTTAGCACCATGGTATGCCTGTTATGGTTCTCTGGACTTTTTGCATGCTTACGCAGCTGACATCCATGATTTTTCAGTTTGTCGGAGAATGTGTTTTGTCATGTTAGCACTTTTATGTAGGTTTTGACTCTCTCTTTTAAATTAAGTCTCAGTCAGGATGCTTATTTCAGCATGATTTGTTAAGCATATTAATATACTGAAATATTAATAAATTACAAATTAAAGTGATGAAGAAATTTGATACATTTACACAATCAAAATATCAGAATAACCATAATTCAGCTAATAAAGTGCCCTGTTTTTCTTATGTCACTTCCTATAAATTTTATCAGCAGTTTTTGTACACCCACCCACCCCCAAGAACCATGTAGGATGGCCTGATATTAGTCTTTTTGTTGCATTTTTTCACATTTGAAAGTGTTAAAACTCATAAAAATGTTTAAGATTTATATTTTGAAATTTAAATGTTGAATTTTTATGTAAATTTGGTGAAACCAAAAGCTGTAATCTTGAATTAATCATGCAAATTCATCAAACACCTTTGGAATTCCTGAGTAATTCAATGAAAAGAGGATAATTATGCATGTTCAATTGGAATTTCATGGCTAATTTGTGTCTGCAGAGAAAGCCAGTTACATAAATCCAAACAATAAATTACATCTGAATTGTTTCCTCCATTTTCTTATCATCAAAGCAAGTTTAATGGAGTGTCAGAGCTGTCCAGATTCTCCCTAGGTGCTGATATCATTTGGACTGCCCTGTGTTACAACACAGCTTTTAGATAAACTTCTGCACATCAGCTTGTAGACAAGTACCTAGGCTTTATTTGGAACATAAATTGACCAGATGCAGATTTTATTATCAGTCTAATATTTAACAATTTCTGTGAATTCTGTCATTCTTAGGAGGGCAAAATGCAATTTTGTTATGTAATAATTGCATAATGGTCTCAGACTTGTGAACTATTTTTTGTTTGTTGTGAAGAACAATGTATATACTCTCCACGGATAAGAAATTGTTTGCCAGACTTAGTCTATTAATGATGAAATTCTGCTTCAAAATATGCACACAAAAACTTCTGTCAGAGTGCTCTGTATGTATTCTTGACTGCTCTGGAGTAAGGGAGATAAATGCATATATCTCCAGCAATAAGGGGAATTAGATCACCAAACTTAAGGATGTTGGTGGCAGTTATTTAAGAAATCTCAGGTGCAAAAATGAAAAAAATCTGACAACTTCAAGGGTCCTTCAAGGTATCACACTGGTAATTGACCAATCAAAATGAACTTAGTCAATTGTAGTTCCATACATATAAAATTAATTTTTCTTTCTTTTGATAATTTTTTTAATTTTCTTCCAGGCTATTTTTACAACTTTGGTACCTGTGCCTATTAAATTTAATGTACTTTGTAAATAAATAAAGTTTTTTGACAGGAACTATTTTTTTCAGGGCATAGGAGGCTACTTCCTGGGGTGCACTGGAGCTGTTTATAAACACATTGAAAACACGTGGATTTGAGGGTAGCCCTGTTTGCAGATGGAAAAAATCAGAAAATGCCGTGTAGGTACCCTGTTTTTTGGACTCGGCTAATGAGAGAGGTAATGTTTTATACTTCCTGCTAAATATTTTTTCATGAATTAATTTACCTGATTTTTTAAGATTTTTTTTCCTATATAGAAACATATAGTGAAAACAATTACCGGTGTGATACCTTGAAGGTGATTGTGTAAAATCATCTGCATCAATATAAAAGGCTGTTTTAATTTTTAAAAGGCATATTTCAACAAAATATGTCATTTTATGAACTTTCTGTGTGAAAGCACATATTTTAAAAATTAGAAGTAGAGTTGAATTGAATCTTTAGACATTTCTCTGAAAAATACTTATAATATATCATGTTTTACCCTCAAAACTTTAAATTATGACTTTCAAAGTAGGATTATGCATCTGACATGTAGAAAGAAGTTAGAAAATGTTGGTTTTTTATTTTAGATGACTTTAAACTATGTGCACCACCTGACCGCAGTCAATTATAGTGTCTACAGACTTTGCCGTAAAAGTACTTTAGGCTGATTTTTTCAAGAAAAGACTAATTCTGGGATTGCGAATGAGTTTTCAACAAAAGTGACAACTGCGATAAAATGTGAAGAAGTAAAACATTTTTTCACAGAGTGATAAATTTTACAGAGAGTGGATTTACTTTCATTTTATTCACCTGAAGTAATGCATGTATTACTGCAGTGGAGGAATATAAATAATGAAATGAGGTAAATTTGTCTAATAAAAATAATGCACAAGTAAAATTTATTTAGAATTTTTCAAAAATAAGAAGCTTATGACCAAAAAATGCATAAATACTGTCAGGGCATGAGAGTGAATACTTATTCAGAGTTCTAATCATGTAGCACACATGTAGTACAGAATGTCACTTAGCACCATGGTATGCCTGTTATGGTTCTCTGGACTTTTTGCATGCTTACGCAGCTGACATCCATGATTTTTCAGTTTGTCGGAGAATGTGTTTTGTCATGTTAGCACTTTTATGTAGGTTTTGACTCTCTCTTTTAAATTAAGTCTCAGTCAGGATGCTTATTTCAGCATGATTTGTTAAGCATATTAATATACTGAAATATTAATAAATTACAAATTAAAGTGATGAAGAAATTTGATACATTTACACAATCAAAATATCAGAATAACCATAATTCAGCTAATAAAGTGCCCTGTTTTTCTTATGTCACTTCCTATAAATTTTATCAGCAGTTTTTGTACACCCACCCACCCCCAAGAACCATGTAGGATGGCCTGATATTAGTCTTTTTGTTGCATTTTTTCACATTTGAAAGTGTTAAAACTCATAAAAATGTTTAAGATTTATATTTTGAAATTTAAATGTTGAATTTTTATGTAAATTTGGTGAAACCAAAAGCTGTAATCTTGAATTAATCATGCAAATTCATCAAACACCTTTGGAATTCCTGAGTAATTCAATGAAAAGAGGATAATTATGCATGTTCAATTGGAATTTCATGGCTAATTTGTGTCTGCAGAGAAAGCCAGTTACATAAATCCAAACAATAAATTACATCTGAATTGTTTCCTCCATTTTCTTATCATCAAAGCAAGTTTAATGGAGTGTCAGAGCTGTCCAGATTCTCCCTAGGTGCTGATATCATTTGGACTGCCCTGTGTTACAACACAGCTTTTAGATAAACTTCTGCACATCAGCTTGTAGACAAGTACCTAGGCTTTATTTGGAACATAAATTGACCAGATGCAGATTTTATTATCAGTCTAATATTTAACAATTTCTGTGAATTCTGTCATTCTTAGGAGGGCAAAATGCAATTTTGTTATGTAATAATTGCATAATGGTCTCAGACTTGTGAACTATTTTTTGTTTGTTGTGAAGAACAATGTATATACTCTCCACGGATAAGAAATTGTTTGCCAGACTTAGTCTATTAATGATGAAATTCTGCTTCAAAATATGCACACAAAAACTTCTGTCAGAGTGCTCTGTATGTATTCTTGACTGCTCTGGAGTAAGGGAGATAAATGCATATATCTCCAGCAATAAGGGGAATTAGATCACCAAACTTAAGGATGTTGGTGGCAGTTATTTAAGAAATCTCAGGTGCAAAAATGAAAAAAATCTGACAACTTCAAGGGTCCTTCAAGGTATCACACT
>NW_026890128.1:0-14441 GCF_033153115.1 Saccostrea echinata
TCTGAGACCATTATGCAATTATTACATAACAAAATTGCATTTTGCCCTCCTAAGAATGACAGAATTCACAGAAATTGTTAAATATTAGACTGATAATAAAATCTGCATCTGGTCAATTTATGTTCCAAATAAAGCCTAGGTACTTGTCTACAAGCTGATGTGCAGAAGTTTATCTAAAAGCTGTGTTGTAACACAGGGCAGTCCAAATGATATCAGCACCTAGGGAGAATCTGGACAGCTCTGACACTCCATTAAACTTGCTTTGATGATAAGAAAATGGAGGAAACAATTCAGATGTAATTTATTGTTTGGATTTATGTAACTGGCTTTCTCTGCAGACACAAATTAGCCATGAAATTCCAATTGAACATGCATAATTATCCTCTTTTCATTGAATTACTCAGGAATTCCAAAGGTGTTTGATGAATTTGCATGATTAATTCAAGATTACAGCTTTTGGTTTCACCAAATTTACATAAAAATTCAACATTTAAATTTCAAAATATAAATCTTAAACATTTTTATGAGTTTTAACACTTTCAAATGTGAAAAAATGCAACAAAAAGACTAATATCAGGCCATCCTACATGGTTCTTGGGGGTGGGTGGGTGTACAAAAACTGCTGATAAAATTTATAGGAAGTGACATAAGAAAAACAGGGCACTTTATTAGCTGAATTATGGTTATTCTGATATTTTGATTGTGTAAATGTATCAAATTTCTTCATCACTTTAATTTGTAATTTATTAATATTTCAGTATATTAATATGCTTAACAAATCATGCTGAAATAAGCATCCTGACTGAGACTTAATTTAAAAGAGAGAGTCAAAACCTACATAAAAGTGCTAACATGACAAAACACATTCTCCGACAAACTGAAAAATCATGGATGTCAGCTGCGTAAGCATGCAAAAAGTCCAGAGAACCATAACAGGCATACCATGGTGCTAAGTGACATTCTGTACTACATGTGTGCTACATGATTAGAACTCTGAATAAGTATTCACTCTCATGCCCTGACAGTATTTATGCATTTTTTGGTCATAAGCTTCTTATTTTTGAAAAATTCTAAATAAATTTTACTTGTGCATTATTTTTATTAGACAAATTTACCTCATTTCATTATTTATATTCCTCCACTGCAGTAATACATGCATTACTTCAGGTGAATAAAATGAAAGTAAATCCACTCTCTGTAAAATTTATCACTCTGTGAAAAAATGTTTTACTTCTTCACATTTTATCGCAGTTGTCACTTTTGTTGAAAACTCATTCGCAATCCCAGAATTAGTCTTTTCTTGAAAAAATCAGCCTAAAGTACTTTTACGGCAAAGTCTGTAGACACTATAATTGACTGCGGTCAGGTGGTGCACATAGTTTAAAGTCATCTAAAATAAAAAACCAACATTTTCTAACTTCTTTCTACATGTCAGATGCATAATCCTACTTTGAAAGTCATAATTTAAAGTTTTGAGGGTAAAACATGATATATTATAAGTATTTTTCAGAGAAATGTCTAAAGATTCAATTCAACTCTACTTCTAATTTTTAAAATATGTGCTTTCACACAGAAAGTTCATAAAATGACATATTTTGTTGAAATATGCCTTTTAAAAATTAAAACAGCCTTTTATATTGATGCAGATGATTTTACACAATCACCTTCAAGGTATCACACCGGTAATTGTTTTCACTATATGTTTCTATATAGGAAAAAAAATCTTAAAAAATCAGGTAAATTAATTCATGAAAAAATATTTAGCAGGAAGTATAAAACATTACCTCTCTCATTAGCCGAGTCCAAAAAACAGGGTACCTACACGGCATTTTCTGATTTTTTCCATCTGCAAACAGGGCTACCCTCAAATCCACGTGTTTTCAATGTGTTTATAAACAGCTCCAGTGCACCCCAGGAAGTAGCCTCCTATGCCCTGAAAAAAATAGTTCCTGTCAAAAAACTTTATTTATTTACAAAGTACATTAAATTTAATAGGCACAGGTACCAAAGTTGTAAAAATAGCCTGGAAGAAAATTAAAAAAATTATCAAAAGAAAGAAAAATTAATTTTATATGTATGGAACTACAATTGACTAAGTTCATTTTGATTGGTCAATTACCAGTGTGATACCTTGAAGGACCCTTGAAGTTGTCAGATTTTTTTCATTTTTGCACCTGAGATTTCTTAAATAACTGCCACCAACATCCTTAAGTTTGGTGATCTAATTCCCCTTATTGCTGGAGATATATGCATTTATCTCCCTTACTCCAGAGCAGTCAAGAATACATACAGAGCACTCTGACAGAAGTTTTTGTGTGCATATTTTGAAGCAGAATTTCATCATTAATAGACTAAGTCTGGCAAACAATTTCTTATCCGTGGAGAGTATATACATTGTTCTTCACAACAAACAAAAAATAGTTCACAAGTCTGAGACCATTATGCAATTATTACATAACAAAATTGCATTTTGCCCTCCTAAGAATGACAGAATTCACAGAAATTGTTAAATATTAGACTGATAATAAAATCTGCATCTGGTCAATTTATGTTCCAAATAAAGCCTAGGTACTTGTCTACAAGCTGATGTGCAGAAGTTTATCTAAAAGCTGTGTTGTAACACAGGGCAGTCCAAATGATATCAGCACCTAGGGAGAATCTGGACAGCTCTGACACTCCATTAAACTTGCTTTGATGATAAGAAAATGGAGGAAACAATTCAGATGTAATTTATTGTTTGGATTTATGTAACTGGCTTTCTCTGCAGACACAAATTAGCCATGAAATTCCAATTGAACATGCATAATTATCCTCTTTTCATTGAATTACTCAGGAATTCCAAAGGTGTTTGATGAATTTGCATGATTAATTCAAGATTACAGCTTTTGGTTTCACCAAATTTACATAAAAATTCAACATTTAAATTTCAAAATATAAATCTTAAACATTTTTATGAGTTTTAACACTTTCAAATGTGAAAAAATGCAACAAAAAGACTAATATCAGGCCATCCTACATGGTTCTTGGGGGTGGGTGGGTGTACAAAAACTGCTGATAAAATTTATAGGAAGTGACATAAGAAAAACAGGGCACTTTATTAGCTGAATTATGGTTATTCTGATATTTTGATTGTGTAAATGTATCAAATTTCTTCATCACTTTAATTTGTAATTTATTAATATTTCAGTATATTAATATGCTTAACAAATCATGCTGAAATAAGCATCCTGACTGAGACTTAATTTAAAAGAGAGAGTCAAAACCTACATAAAAGTGCTAACATGACAAAACACATTCTCCGACAAACTGAAAAATCATGGATGTCAGCTGCGTAAGCATGCAAAAAGTCCAGAGAACCATAACAGGCATACCATGGTGCTAAGTGACATTCTGTACTACATGTGTGCTACATGATTAGAACTCTGAATAAGTATTCACTCTCATGCCCTGACAGTATTTATGCATTTTTTGGTCATAAGCTTCTTATTTTTGAAAAATTCTAAATAAATTTTACTTGTGCATTATTTTTATTAGACAAATTTACCTCATTTCATTATTTATATTCCTCCACTGCAGTAATACATGCATTACTTCAGGTGAATAAAATGAAAGTAAATCCACTCTCTGTAAAATTTATCACTCTGTGAAAAAATGTTTTACTTCTTCACATTTTATCGCAGTTGTCACTTTTGTTGAAAACTCATTCGCAATCCCAGAATTAGTCTTTTCTTGAAAAAATCAGCCTAAAGTACTTTTACGGCAAAGTCTGTAGACACTATAATTGACTGCGGTCAGGTGGTGCACATAGTTTAAAGTCATCTAAAATAAAAAACCAACATTTTCTAACTTCTTTCTACATGTCAGATGCATAATCCTACTTTGAAAGTCATAATTTAAAGTTTTGAGGGTAAAACATGATATATTATAAGTATTTTTCAGAGAAATGTCTAAAGATTCAATTCAACTCTACTTCTAATTTTTAAAATATGTGCTTTCACACAGAAAGTTCATAAAATGACATATTTTGTTGAAATATGCCTTTTAAAAATTAAAACAGCCTTTTATATTGATGCAGATGATTTTACACAATCACCTTCAAGGTATCACACCGGTAATTGTTTTCACTATATGTTTCTATATAGGAAAAAAAATCTTAAAAAATCAGGTAAATTAATTCATGAAAAAATATTTAGCAGGAAGTATAAAACATTACCTCTCTCATTAGCCGAGTCCAAAAAACAGGGTACCTACACGGCATTTTCTGATTTTTTCCATCTGCAAACAGGGCTACCCTCAAATCCACGTGTTTTCAATGTGTTTATAAACAGCTCCAGTGCACCCCAGGAAGTAGCCTCCTATGCCCTGAAAAAAATAGTTCCTGTCAAAAAACTTTATTTATTTACAAAGTACATTAAATTTAATAGGCACAGGTACCAAAGTTGTAAAAATAGCCTGGAAGAAAATTAAAAAAATTATCAAAAGAAAGAAAAATTAATTTTATATGTATGGAACTACAATTGACTAAGTTCATTTTGATTGGTCAATTACCAGTGTGATACCTTGAAGGACCCTTGAAGTTGTCAGATTTTTTTCATTTTTGCACCTGAGATTTCTTAAATAACTGCCACCAACATCCTTAAGTTTGGTGATCTAATTCCCCTTATTGCTGGAGATATATGCATTTATCTCCCTTACTCCAGAGCAGTCAAGAATACATACAGAGCACTCTGACAGAAGTTTTTGTGTGCATATTTTGAAGCAGAATTTCATCATTAATAGACTAAGTCTGGCAAACAATTTCTTATCCGTGGAGAGTATATACATTGTTCTTCACAACAAACAAAAAATAGTTCACAAGTCTGAGACCATTATGCAATTATTACATAACAAAATTGCATTTTGCCCTCCTAAGAATGACAGAATTCACAGAAATTGTTAAATATTAGACTGATAATAAAATCTGCATCTGGTCAATTTATGTTCCAAATAAAGCCTAGGTACTTGTCTACAAGCTGATGTGCAGAAGTTTATCTAAAAGCTGTGTTGTAACACAGGGCAGTCCAAATGATATCAGCACCTAGGGAGAATCTGGACAGCTCTGACACTCCATTAAACTTGCTTTGATGATAAGAAAATGGAGGAAACAATTCAGATGTAATTTATTGTTTGGATTTATGTAACTGGCTTTCTCTGCAGACACAAATTAGCCATGAAATTCCAATTGAACATGCATAATTATCCTCTTTTCATTGAATTACTCAGGAATTCCAAAGGTGTTTGATGAATTTGCATGATTAATTCAAGATTACAGCTTTTGGTTTCACCAAATTTACATAAAAATTCAACATTTAAATTTCAAAATATAAATCTTAAACATTTTTATGAGTTTTAACACTTTCAAATGTGAAAAAATGCAACAAAAAGACTAATATCAGGCCATCCTACATGGTTCTTGGGGGTGGGTGGGTGTACAAAAACTGCTGATAAAATTTATAGGAAGTGACATAAGAAAAACAGGGCACTTTATTAGCTGAATTATGGTTATTCTGATATTTTGATTGTGTAAATGTATCAAATTTCTTCATCACTTTAATTTGTAATTTATTAATATTTCAGTATATTAATATGCTTAACAAATCATGCTGAAATAAGCATCCTGACTGAGACTTAATTTAAAAGAGAGAGTCAAAACCTACATAAAAGTGCTAACATGACAAAACACATTCTCCGACAAACTGAAAAATCATGGATGTCAGCTGCGTAAGCATGCAAAAAGTCCAGAGAACCATAACAGGCATACCATGGTGCTAAGTGACATTCTGTACTACATGTGTGCTACATGATTAGAACTCTGAATAAGTATTCACTCTCATGCCCTGACAGTATTTATGCATTTTTTGGTCATAAGCTTCTTATTTTTGAAAAATTCTAAATAAATTTTACTTGTGCATTATTTTTATTAGACAAATTTACCTCATTTCATTATTTATATTCCTCCACTGCAGTAATACATGCATTACTTCAGGTGAATAAAATGAAAGTAAATCCACTCTCTGTAAAATTTATCACTCTGTGAAAAAATGTTTTACTTCTTCACATTTTATCGCAGTTGTCACTTTTGTTGAAAACTCATTCGCAATCCCAGAATTAGTCTTTTCTTGAAAAAATCAGCCTAAAGTACTTTTACGGCAAAGTCTGTAGACACTATAATTGACTGCGGTCAGGTGGTGCACATAGTTTAAAGTCATCTAAAATAAAAAACCAACATTTTCTAACTTCTTTCTACATGTCAGATGCATAATCCTACTTTGAAAGTCATAATTTAAAGTTTTGAGGGTAAAACATGATATATTATAAGTATTTTTCAGAGAAATGTCTAAAGATTCAATTCAACTCTACTTCTAATTTTTAAAATATGTGCTTTCACACAGAAAGTTCATAAAATGACATATTTTGTTGAAATATGCCTTTTAAAAATTAAAACAGCCTTTTATATTGATGCAGATGATTTTACACAATCACCTTCAAGGTATCACACCGGTAATTGTTTTCACTATATGTTTCTATATAGGAAAAAAAATCTTAAAAAATCAGGTAAATTAATTCATGAAAAAATATTTAGCAGGAAGTATAAAACATTACCTCTCTCATTAGCCGAGTCCAAAAAACAGGGTACCTACACGGCATTTTCTGATTTTTTCCATCTGCAAACAGGGCTACCCTCAAATCCACGTGTTTTCAATGTGTTTATAAACAGCTCCAGTGCACCCCAGGAAGTAGCCTCCTATGCCCTGAAAAAAATAGTTCCTGTCAAAAAACTTTATTTATTTACAAAGTACATTAAATTTAATAGGCACAGGTACCAAAGTTGTAAAAATAGCCTGGAAGAAAATTAAAAAAATTATCAAAAGAAAGAAAAATTAATTTTATATGTATGGAACTACAATTGACTAAGTTCATTTTGATTGGTCAATTACCAGTGTGATACCTTGAAGGACCCTTGAAGTTGTCAGATTTTTTTCATTTTTGCACCTGAGATTTCTTAAATAACTGCCACCAACATCCTTAAGTTTGGTGATCTAATTCCCCTTATTGCTGGAGATATATGCATTTATCTCCCTTACTCCAGAGCAGTCAAGAATACATACAGAGCACTCTGACAGAAGTTTTTGTGTGCATATTTTGAAGCAGAATTTCATCATTAATAGACTAAGTCTGGCAAACAATTTCTTATCCGTGGAGAGTATATACATTGTTCTTCACAACAAACAAAAAATAGTTCACAAGTCTGAGACCATTATGCAATTATTACATAACAAAATTGCATTTTGCCCTCCTAAGAATGACAGAATTCACAGAAATTGTTAAATATTAGACTGATAATAAAATCTGCATCTGGTCAATTTATGTTCCAAATAAAGCCTAGGTACTTGTCTACAAGCTGATGTGCAGAAGTTTATCTAAAAGCTGTGTTGTAACACAGGGCAGTCCAAATGATATCAGCACCTAGGGAGAATCTGGACAGCTCTGACACTCCATTAAACTTGCTTTGATGATAAGAAAATGGAGGAAACAATTCAGATGTAATTTATTGTTTGGATTTATGTAACTGGCTTTCTCTGCAGACACAAATTAGCCATGAAATTCCAATTGAACATGCATAATTATCCTCTTTTCATTGAATTACTCAGGAATTCCAAAGGTGTTTGATGAATTTGCATGATTAATTCAAGATTACAGCTTTTGGTTTCACCAAATTTACATAAAAATTCAACATTTAAATTTCAAAATATAAATCTTAAACATTTTTATGAGTTTTAACACTTTCAAATGTGAAAAAATGCAACAAAAAGACTAATATCAGGCCATCCTACATGGTTCTTGGGGGTGGGTGGGTGTACAAAAACTGCTGATAAAATTTATAGGAAGTGACATAAGAAAAACAGGGCACTTTATTAGCTGAATTATGGTTATTCTGATATTTTGATTGTGTAAATGTATCAAATTTCTTCATCACTTTAATTTGTAATTTATTAATATTTCAGTATATTAATATGCTTAACAAATCATGCTGAAATAAGCATCCTGACTGAGACTTAATTTAAAAGAGAGAGTCAAAACCTACATAAAAGTGCTAACATGACAAAACACATTCTCCGACAAACTGAAAAATCATGGATGTCAGCTGCGTAAGCATGCAAAAAGTCCAGAGAACCATAACAGGCATACCATGGTGCTAAGTGACATTCTGTACTACATGTGTGCTACATGATTAGAACTCTGAATAAGTATTCACTCTCATGCCCTGACAGTATTTATGCATTTTTTGGTCATAAGCTTCTTATTTTTGAAAAATTCTAAATAAATTTTACTTGTGCATTATTTTTATTAGACAAATTTACCTCATTTCATTATTTATATTCCTCCACTGCAGTAATACATGCATTACTTCAGGTGAATAAAATGAAAGTAAATCCACTCTCTGTAAAATTTATCACTCTGTGAAAAAATGTTTTACTTCTTCACATTTTATCGCAGTTGTCACTTTTGTTGAAAACTCATTCGCAATCCCAGAATTAGTCTTTTCTTGAAAAAATCAGCCTAAAGTACTTTTACGGCAAAGTCTGTAGACACTATAATTGACTGCGGTCAGGTGGTGCACATAGTTTAAAGTCATCTAAAATAAAAAACCAACATTTTCTAACTTCTTTCTACATGTCAGATGCATAATCCTACTTTGAAAGTCATAATTTAAAGTTTTGAGGGTAAAACATGATATATTATAAGTATTTTTCAGAGAAATGTCTAAAGATTCAATTCAACTCTACTTCTAATTTTTAAAATATGTGCTTTCACACAGAAAGTTCATAAAATGACATATTTTGTTGAAATATGCCTTTTAAAAATTAAAACAGCCTTTTATATTGATGCAGATGATTTTACACAATCACCTTCAAGGTATCACACCGGTAATTGTTTTCACTATATGTTTCTATATAGGAAAAAAAATCTTAAAAAATCAGGTAAATTAATTCATGAAAAAATATTTAGCAGGAAGTATAAAACATTACCTCTCTCATTAGCCGAGTCCAAAAAACAGGGTACCTACACGGCATTTTCTGATTTTTTCCATCTGCAAACAGGGCTACCCTCAAATCCACGTGTTTTCAATGTGTTTATAAACAGCTCCAGTGCACCCCAGGAAGTAGCCTCCTATGCCCTGAAAAAAATAGTTCCTGTCAAAAAACTTTATTTATTTACAAAGTACATTAAATTTAATAGGCACAGGTACCAAAGTTGTAAAAATAGCCTGGAAGAAAATTAAAAAAATTATCAAAAGAAAGAAAAATTAATTTTATATGTATGGAACTACAATTGACTAAGTTCATTTTGATTGGTCAATTACCAGTGTGATACCTTGAAGGACCCTTGAAGTTGTCAGATTTTTTTCATTTTTGCACCTGAGATTTCTTAAATAACTGCCACCAACATCCTTAAGTTTGGTGATCTAATTCCCCTTATTGCTGGAGATATATGCATTTATCTCCCTTACTCCAGAGCAGTCAAGAATACATACAGAGCACTCTGACAGAAGTTTTTGTGTGCATATTTTGAAGCAGAATTTCATCATTAATAGACTAAGTCTGGCAAACAATTTCTTATCCGTGGAGAGTATATACATTGTTCTTCACAACAAACAAAAAATAGTTCACAAGTCTGAGACCATTATGCAATTATTACATAACAAAATTGCATTTTGCCCTCCTAAGAATGACAGAATTCACAGAAATTGTTAAATATTAGACTGATAATAAAATCTGCATCTGGTCAATTTATGTTCCAAATAAAGCCTAGGTACTTGTCTACAAGCTGATGTGCAGAAGTTTATCTAAAAGCTGTGTTGTAACACAGGGCAGTCCAAATGATATCAGCACCTAGGGAGAATCTGGACAGCTCTGACACTCCATTAAACTTGCTTTGATGATAAGAAAATGGAGGAAACAATTCAGATGTAATTTATTGTTTGGATTTATGTAACTGGCTTTCTCTGCAGACACAAATTAGCCATGAAATTCCAATTGAACATGCATAATTATCCTCTTTTCATTGAATTACTCAGGAATTCCAAAGGTGTTTGATGAATTTGCATGATTAATTCAAGATTACAGCTTTTGGTTTCACCAAATTTACATAAAAATTCAACATTTAAATTTCAAAATATAAATCTTAAACATTTTTATGAGTTTTAACACTTTCAAATGTGAAAAAATGCAACAAAAAGACTAATATCAGGCCATCCTACATGGTTCTTGGGGGTGGGTGGGTGTACAAAAACTGCTGATAAAATTTATAGGAAGTGACATAAGAAAAACAGGGCACTTTATTAGCTGAATTATGGTTATTCTGATATTTTGATTGTGTAAATGTATCAAATTTCTTCATCACTTTAATTTGTAATTTATTAATATTTCAGTATATTAATATGCTTAACAAATCATGCTGAAATAAGCATCCTGACTGAGACTTAATTTAAAAGAGAGAGTCAAAACCTACATAAAAGTGCTAACATGACAAAACACATTCTCCGACAAACTGAAAAATCATGGATGTCAGCTGCGTAAGCATGCAAAAAGTCCAGAGAACCATAACAGGCATACCATGGTGCTAAGTGACATTCTGTACTACATGTGTGCTACATGATTAGAACTCTGAATAAGTATTCACTCTCATGCCCTGACAGTATTTATGCATTTTTTGGTCATAAGCTTCTTATTTTTGAAAAATTCTAAATAAATTTTACTTGTGCATTATTTTTATTAGACAAATTTACCTCATTTCATTATTTATATTCCTCCACTGCAGTAATACATGCATTACTTCAGGTGAATAAAATGAAAGTAAATCCACTCTCTGTAAAATTTATCACTCTGTGAAAAAATGTTTTACTTCTTCACATTTTATCGCAGTTGTCACTTTTGTTGAAAACTCATTCGCAATCCCAGAATTAGTCTTTTCTTGAAAAAATCAGCCTAAAGTACTTTTACGGCAAAGTCTGTAGACACTATAATTGACTGCGGTCAGGTGGTGCACATAGTTTAAAGTCATCTAAAATAAAAAACCAACATTTTCTAACTTCTTTCTACATGTCAGATGCATAATCCTACTTTGAAAGTCATAATTTAAAGTTTTGAGGGTAAAACATGATATATTATAAGTATTTTTCAGAGAAATGTCTAAAGATTCAATTCAACTCTACTTCTAATTTTTAAAATATGTGCTTTCACACAGAAAGTTCATAAAATGACATATTTTGTTGAAATATGCCTTTTAAAAATTAAAACAGCCTTTTATATTGATGCAGATGATTTTACACAATCACCTTCAAGGTATCACACCGGTAATTGTTTTCACTATATGTTTCTATATAGGAAAAAAAATCTTAAAAAATCAGGTAAATTAATTCATGAAAAAATATTTAGCAGGAAGTATAAAACATTACCTCTCTCATTAGCCGAGTCCAAAAAACAGGGTACCTACACGGCATTTTCTGATTTTTTCCATCTGCAAACAGGGCTACCCTCAAATCCACGTGTTTTCAATGTGTTTATAAACAGCTCCAGTGCACCCCAGGAAGTAGCCTCCTATGCCCTGAAAAAAATAGTTCCTGTCAAAAAACTTTATTTATTTACAAAGTACATTAAATTTAATAGGCACAGGTACCAAAGTTGTAAAAATAGCCTGGAAGAAAATTAAAAAAATTATCAAAAGAAAGAAAAATTAATTTTATATGTATGGAACTACAATTGACTAAGTTCATTTTGATTGGTCAATTACCAGTGTGATACCTTGAAGGACCCTTGAAGTTGTCAGATTTTTTTCATTTTTGCACCTGAGATTTCTTAAATAACTGCCACCAACATCCTTAAGTTTGGTGATCTAATTCCCCTTATTGCTGGAGATATATGCATTTATCTCCCTTACTCCAGAGCAGTCAAGAATACATACAGAGCACTCTGACAGAAGTTTTTGTGTGCATATTTTGAAGCAGAATTTCATCATTAATAGACTAAGTCTGGCAAACAATTTCTTATCCGTGGAGAGTATATACATTGTTCTTCACAACAAACAAAAAATAGTTCACAAGTCTGAGACCATTATGCAATTATTACATAACAAAATTGCATTTTGCCCTCCTAAGAATGACAGAATTCACAGAAATTGTTAAATATTAGACTGATAATAAAATCTGCATCTGGTCAATTTATGTTCCAAATAAAGCCTAGGTACTTGTCTACAAGCTGTTCATTTTGATTGGTCAATTACCAGTGTGATACCTTTAAGCGCTAAGCGCAGCGCAAAGCGCTTTCTGTCATCTTTTAAATTCTACTTCCGTTCGCGATCCAGCGCCACTAAGCAAGTTAGATAACTCCACTGGGTTTTCTAAAAATATGCAACTGGAAATCCCCGACGCTCTTTCGGCTATTTTAGTGTAATACTGCGTTACGTGCAGTTCTAATAATAGGAGTCAATTAGTAAGGTAAAGAGTATGCATGTACATTGTACGAAAATCCACTGTTAGTAGATAGGGGCGGTTCTTATCTCTATACATTGTAGTTCATTTAAAATCGTGTCGGCGCATACCACTTGTGTACCTCGTAGCTAACAATTGCTGCATCTATGGCGCAGATACCTTAAAAACGGTAATTATATGTCATGTACATATAATGTAGTGATTGAATAAGTACATATCTTTAAAACTGAGATGGGATTTTAATAAGTATTTAAAACTCAAACTGGAATTAAGTTATTTAGTAGAAAATTTCGCATAAAATTGATTTACTATGTACCTACATATGTACGTTCTATATAATTTATATCAATATTAACTAATATTTCTTCTTCTAGACCCTTATTTCAGACAATGAAACTAAAAACAATCTTCCTATTATCACCCTTGCACCATGTAGAGAGCAATCAATGAAGTTGATTTTCGCATCTCAGTTTCAATACTAGTAACAGACTGGAATGCATTCATGAACTGTCTTTACTTGTGTTGTATTCTATACTTGTAATATGATGTAAATAATTCGCAAAGAAAGGCAGTTTGCGGCTGTACGTACACGTAGGAAACGTGGAGGCTGTGTTTTCAACGAATCCACTTAGATAGAAAAACTAATTTCTCGGAAATATTGATGACAAATATTGTGCTTTAAAATTGAGTGTGCAGTGCGCAAGATCTGGCGGAAAATGCTAAAACCTTAATTAAATGTTCTTAGCAATGGACAGGAATAGCGCTGATGAAATGTTAAGCATACTTGTGTTAGGAACTTAGGAAGAAATAGTTTAGGTAAAGGTGTGCGTGTGTTGCTGATTTGTCTGCTAAGCGACTTAATTAGGACTAAGTAAAAACAGAATAAAACAATGTTGCATACCTTCATAAAGATTTATTCATACTTGAGATTAATATAATGTCTTTTCTTTCTTGGGCTGTTGAATTATTTATCATGGAATTAGCAGAAAAATTACGGGTCAATTATTTTCAGTACTAGTATTCCTTTTTAACACACCAGTGCTGTGGATATTTTTTTCCTCTCAACATGTTTTGCGTGGTAGTTAATTTCATACATAAACAAGTAAAGATTGGTGTAAAGTATCAAATATCCGTAAAAAAAAAAATACTGAAGCATTTTAAGTATTTCATCAAGAGTCCAAAAATTACTTTTGGGGTTTTAATGACATATTTTTATTCCGAAGAAGAAAAGTATAACAATTTTATTTTAAAAAAGTAAAATTTACAGATCAGATACTTATATTGTAGATCAACAGAAAAGACTAATTTTTTGATGCAAATACATTATAAATCATGGACATGTATATGAAAATCAGATGTAAAGGATAGCTTTGAATGTGTTATCATCAAACGAAGAAGACAAATATAATATCCTTACTTATAATCAAAATGTATATTTACCAATTATCTCTGACAAAATGACGTAAAATCTACGGGTGCTCATTTAATAGAATTTTTTCACATGATGATGCCGATATGCTGCACAGCGCGATGAATGTGAAGTGTAAAAAATGTATAATGCACAGCTGTAGCATATTCAAAACAAAATGAAATATATAGTCTAAGTTTTATTTATCATTAATAAATACCGGACGCTCGTAGCGATTGTGTAAATATCTTACACACTCCATTAATGTATTTCTTGTAAAATCCTTTCTATAGATTCGTAAATTTAAAAATCGCTCATGAATATGAAAAAAAGAGATATACTAAAAAACAATTAAGTGAGAATACTAGTATTCGATAGTTTTTAGATCTTTAATTCATAACTTTAATAAAATATGTTATCAATAAGGAAATATTTTATCGACGCAATAAAAAAATAACATTTTTATTTTTTTGGAGCACTTTCTTAAATTAATTCACAATC